>NC_047519.1:40354838-40367338 GCF_902827115.2 Pseudochaenichthys georgianus
AAATGTCGATAAAGCGAGTTATTTCTCATCGATGTTCTTCCCAATTAGCCAGAAGTACACTGAAAATGATGATGATTCTGAATTATACGTCTCCGGTGTCGAGGTAAACCTCTGACGCAGCAGCAGCTCAGTCTATTTCAGGAGTTTGAAAATCCCCAGAGGAGGGGGAGAGCATGAAATGTAAGCACTTAGGGGAAGGGGCCGGGCTCATTATAAAATCGATGCCCACAGGACCACTCTCATTTAAAAACATGCTGGGAGAAAAGGTCAGAAGGAGAGAGACGGAGAAATCTCAATTGAATTCTTTGCTCAAAAAGCCACTTAATATTGGCTTGTGTAAATTAAATTTCACACCCCGCTATTCCGGCCGAAGGATAATTACAGCAAGCAGAGGAGAGGGGGGGGGGGGGGGGGGGGGGGGGGGGGAAATGGAAATGACTCGAGGTGAAAAAACCTGTTGGATTGGTAATACTGCTTCATATGTCAAACAACAAACTAGAGCAGGGGACTCGCAGCAACCAGCATACGTCCAGTTTCCACATCTAAAAACACACGGTTGTTTTATATTGAACTTTATGATTGAATTAAAGTATTTCTGCTATAGTTATGTTTGTCAGACTTTTCCTATTATTTTTGCCCCTTTTTGATCATTTGACGTCAAGGAAAAAGAAAAACACTCGTTCGGTTGAACTTGTAACGACCAGTAAACCGATGCGATGTGGAAACAAGGGGTCGCAACAATTGCAGGACTTAATTTTAAATAGAAATTTGGGAACCAACCGTCTTATCAAACCAAACTCTGCATGGTTTATGAGAGTAGCAAAAGAACGGTGGTGACGTGAAGTCATGTGACCGTGCTGTAGTTCCTTTATCGGCCAACATTAACGTTTTACTTCTGGAGATTGTATTTTACGCTTCAAAATTCATCAAGTGGTGTTAATATCGACCTTCATAAACACGTCATCCTTTCACCCCTGTTTTCACAGGTGGCGCAGTAGCACCTCCTACTCAGAGGTGGGAAGTAGTGGAGTACAAATACTTTGTTACTGTACTTAAGTGGTACTGTTCTGGTACCACTACTTTTTACTTTCTACTTCTTACATGTTGAACTCAAATACCTGTACTTTCTACTTCTTACATGTTGAACTCAAATACCTGTACTTTCTACTTCTCACATGTTGAACTCAAATACCTGTACTTTCTACTTCTTACATGTTGAACACAAATACCTGTACTTTCTACTTCTCACATGTTGAACTCAAATACCTGTACTTTCTACTTCTTACATGTTGAACTCAAATACCTGTACTTTCTACTTCTCTCATTTCCCAAACAGCTGGTTCCTTTAGTCTGAATGTGTGTCTGGTGCGTGATCATTATTCTTTAGAGTCATTGCGTGCCTATTGATTTGAACACGATCCGTGTATCCATCACTTCCTGGTCTTCTCTAAAGAAGAGGGACCAATGGAAATGTTGTCATGTTGCCGTTGATCACCATGGAAACATTCATTAGCTAACAATGACATTATTGTTCTATTAATATAAAGGGAGGTCAGGTACTCTTTAAAACAGCTGGGAGTTATGGGTACTTTTTACTGAAGTACACTTCAAAGCCTCTTTACTTTTACTTGAGTAAAGAAGTTTAGTCAGTACTTCTACTTTTACCATTTTTAAACACGAGTATCTGTACTTGTACTTGAGTAAAGGATGTGCTTGTCTCCTACCTGATAGGTGGAGGTAGCATCGTTCCCGGTGTCTGTTCCCAGGTTGGTGAGCTTCTCCTTCAGCTTGTGGTGGGATCGATGGCGGAGGCAGTAGATGACGGTGGAGCCGAGCAGAACGGCCACGATGCACAAGATGGAGACCACCGTGAGCACCAGGAACTTGGTGGACTCCGCCTGGCTGTACTTGGTGGGAATCTGCTTGATCTGGCTTTCCTGTGGACCGAAAAGAAACAGAAACAAAAGGTTCATAATATGTTTTTATTTTATTTTATATTTGATAAAAAACTGAACGATTCTCTGTGCAGATCAAACAGGTAGAGTGTGGTACTTTCACAGGTAAGATATACAGGAACAAATACTCAATCGGGGTTAAAAATATGTCTGTTTTTGAAATATCGTATCAAAAATGAGCGATTCTCTGTAAAATTACCACTTATCAAAGTCAGTCAACTTTATTGTCAATCTTTCAGTTTGTGTGTACAGACAGAGAGATCGAAATACCGTTTCCCACAATCCCGAATACAAAGATACAAATATATGTAACAATATGTATATCCTATATATATACACAACAGACAATATTTACTTATCACAACATAATGTAAGTTGTTAAACTAGGATATCTGATCTTTGACGCTTGATACAGACCGTATGTACTATTTCAAAGCAAAAGTACTTTCACAGGTAATATATACAGCTCATATAAATACCACACATTATCATTTAGGTAAAGTATTTCAATTCATTGCAGTCAAACTCTTTTTTATTGCAATACTTTTCCACAAATCCTGATGATTTTGAAGCAATATTATCTCATGTAAAAATATCATAGCCTGCAGTACCATGACATCTCTTTAAAGAGGACAACATGCTTTGGAAAATAGTGTCCATATGTTCGTACAAGACCAGATAAAATGTCTCATGATGGTCGAATGAAGAGGCGGGAAGCAACACTCTGTAACGATACGAGAAAACCGTTCAGAAACGATACGATAAAACCGTTCAGAAACGATACGATAAAACCGTTCAGAAACTATACGATAAAACCGTTCAGAAACTATACGATAAACCCGTTCAGAAACTATACGATAAAACCGTTCAGAAACGATACGATAAAACCGTTCAGAAACGATACGATAAAACCGTTCACAAACTATACGGTTTTAACCGTTCAGAAACTATACGATAAAACCGTTCAGAAACGATACGATAAAACCGTTCAGAAACGATACGATAAAACCGTTCAGAAACGATACGATAAAACCGTTCAGAAACTATACGATAAAACTGTTCAGAAACAATACGATAAAACCGTTCAGAAACTATACGATAAAACCGTTCAGAAACTATACGATGAAACCGTTCAGAAACTATACGATAAAACCGTTCAGAAACGATACGATAAAACCGTTCAGAAACTATACGATAAAACCATTCCGAAACTATACGATAAAACCGTTCAGAAACTATACGATAAAACCGTTGAGAAACTATACGATAAAACCGTTCAGAAACTATACGATAAAACCGTTCAGAAACGATACGATAAAACCGTTCAGAAACTATACGATAAAACCGTTCAGAAACTATACGATAAAACCGTTCAGAAACTATACGATAAAACCGTTGAGAAACGATACGATAAAACCGTTCAGAAACTATACGATAAAACCGTTCAGAAACGATACGATAAAACCGTTCAGAAACTATACGATAAAACCATTCCGAAACTATACGATAAAACCGTTCAGAAACTATACGATAAAACCGTTGAGAAACTATACGATAAAACCGTTCAGAAACTATACGATAAAACCGTTCAGAAACGATACGATAAAACCGTTCAGAAACTATACGATAAAACCGTTCAGAAACTATACGATAAAACCGTTCAGAAACTATACGATAAAACCGTTGAGAAACGATACGATAAAACCGTTCAGAAACTATACGATAAAACCGTTCAGAAACTATACGATAAAACCGTTCAGAAACTATACGATAAAACCGTTCAGAAACTATACGATAAAACCGTTCAGAAACGATACGATAAAACCGTTCAGAAACTATACGATAAAACCGTTCAGAAACTATACGATAAAACCGTTCAGAAACTATACGATAAAACCGTTCAGAAACGATACGATAAAACCGTTCAGAAACGATACGATAAAACCGTTCAGAAACGATACGATAAAACCGTTCAGAAACTATACGATAAAACCATTCAGAAACTATACGATAAAACCGTTCAGAAACTATACGATAAAACCGTTCTGAAACGATACGATAACGGGTTTAAGACCCTTTAAGGAACATTGGATAAGATGTGACTGGTGCACACAAACCCATTCGATGGAGTGTTTGATTGCAGACGTTCAGTGCTTTAAACCAAAATCACCATCATATTTAAATGTCACTGTAATCTCTCCAAACCCCGGACGTTGAAGGCTCTGATTGTCTTTGCTTCCTCTGATTTCCCCCCCAAGAAAAACTTTACATAAAAGTATGAATCACATGGTTCCTTTTTGGAGAGACATAAATATGCATATCACTACGCTCGATGAAAAGTGTAATCACAAGCGTTTGTTCCACCATCTGTGCCCAGGAGTGCAGTGAATGCATAAACTCCTGCTCAGCAAAGCATCGACACACACACACACACACACACACACACACACACACACACACACACACACACACACACACACACACACACACACACACACACACACACACACACACACACACACACACACACACACACACACACACACACACACACACACACACACACACACACACACACACACCGTTGTTTTTGGAGGAAACTTTCGACGGTTGTGAGTCGAGGCGACAGAAGTTCTGCCGTCTCGAGAAAGTGCCTCGCCAACTTCGACCTTTAATCTGGTGCGTGAGAACCAGATCCTTCAGCACACAACTGGAGATGAAATATTTCTTTTCACACGGTCCGCTGCTTCAGATAACACAACGGACACGCACTGTAGGAAAACACTGCTTCTTGAGAGTCTGTACAAAAATAATCGTGGAAGTAATTCCTATTGAACTGCGGCTCGAGCAGCTGTTGGTTGTCACACCTGCTGAAGATAATGGGCCTGTTGCGTTCTACCTGACAACTAGAGAGTTCACAAGAGGCGCCATAATTCCCCGTTATTACACACTGCGTAATGATCCTGACAGCAAAGAGGAACAGGAAGAAGAAGAGCTACAAATTGCACCGCAGATGACAAGGCATACGATTCCTCCTGACGCTGAATTACCAAAAGGAAATCTATGGCAAAAACACGTATTTTGGGGCGAGGAACAAGCGTCTTTGAGGCACCGTAAAAGAAAAATGTCCCCTCTTTACTGGCACAGAAGAAGAATCTCTCACGGAACATTCTGATCATAACGTTATGCTGCAGGACATATTCTGTTCATTATCAGGTTCATATGAGTATGTCTCCATGGGACATGTCTCCATGCTGTAGTGTTCAAAAAGCTTATTTTTCTCATACTGCCTGTGCTGCAGCACCTCTTTTCTCACCCTCTGTCTGAAACCAGAGCCCAGTCTGCTCTGATTGGTTAGCTGTCCGGCTCTGTTGTGATTGGTCAACCAGCTTAGAGATGTCCCGCCCCTTAGCCTATCACGTACAATGTGTTGGAGCGATAGCCAATCGGAGCGTGAGTGTTTCATAGTGATGTCACTTTTTTGTAGAAGTGAACGAAGGGGTCCGTTGGAGATTTTAGCCTTTGCAGACCATTTACATGCACTAAAACCTATATCACACACTACAGGGAAGGGAAGCCCAAAAAGCATAAAAGGGCCTCTTTAAAAAAATGTAGTGGAGTAAAAAGTATAATAAATGCTTCCAAAATGTCGTGGAGTAGAAGTATAAAGACGCATAACATGGAAAAACTCAAGTAAAGTAGAAATATGACATAATAGTACTTAAGTACAGTACTTGAGTAAATGTACTTAGTTACTTTCCACCACTGCCAATTAAGATATATTGACCAAAAGCTTTAAAGTGTTAGAGCAGTGCCGTCGCCTCACAGGAAAGCAGCAGCAGGCTTTTTCTCGATGGTATGAAAGGGGGGTATGAAGAAAACAAAATGAAAAAATCCCTGTCCATCGGCGGTGGAGGCCACAGAGATTAGGCGTGGAGAGTTAATGGAAAGGAAGCTTTGGAAAGCAGTGGAAAAGGGGGGGGGGGGGGGACTGTCACAGAAACTCTGGGAGGTGCGAAAAAGATCCGCTTTGCACACGGATTGTTCAGGAATTCTTGTGAGTTTTTTTTTAGGGAGTGACCCCCCAAAAACCACTCGATGAGGCCCCCCCCCCCCCTCTATGATTTCATTCATTGCCTCTGCATTCAGCACCTGATAAAGAGAGCCCCGCAGAAAGAGAAGAATCCACAATGGGGGACAACAGTTGTTCGATGCTTTGTGGGGTGTCCAATTTGCTCGGGGAGCTCTAAGCCGTACTGTAAAAGCTGCCGCATAGCAATGTGCCGGTGCTGAAAGGAACCGGTGGGCGTCTCCGCACTATTCTCCCAGTGCGAGGGAGGAGAGATCATCATAAAAGCAGCACCAATAACTGAAGAAATACACAGAAAGGACTGAGAAAGTGGCTTTAATTAAATGTACGATATCTGCGAATTTCACAGAACTGTGTTAGGTTAGTGGAAAGCAATAGTATTACGTTTAAATACTAAATATTAGGATGACATTAGGTTTAAAATACATGGTGCTTAAATTGGGCCATTCTGCATATTGAGTACTTTTGGTACTTGAATTTGATGTTAACACCATTTTGAATACTTTTACTTGTAACTGAGTATTTTTGCACTTTAGTATTTGATAATTTAAGTAAAAACTGAAACGTTGACATTTTGTCAGAGGTGGAAGAAGTACTCGCATGATGCAACAGCTGCTAAACTACAGTGTAATAATACTCAAGTAAAAGTAGTGCATTCAAAATTGTACTTAAAGTAAATCAAAATATACTTTAAATACCAAAAGTAAAAGTACTCATTATGCAGAAGGTCCATTTAAGCACCATATATTTTAAATATATTGTATTGTAATTATTGATGCATTAACGTGGGCATCGCTTCAATGTTTCACCTAAAGAGGGGTTTAATTAAATTACTTGATGTAATATCGGGTCATTTAACGTATAATAATATAATAGTGATTTAATTAATTTATATTTCGCTTTAATATTCAAAATCTGCAAAGTAATGAAATGTATTAGAGTAAAAAGTACAATATCTGCCTCCAGTACAATTCGGTAAAAGTAGAACAATAGGAAAATACTCAATTAAGTACACATACCTCAATGTTTGTGTACTCGTGTGCCACTGAGTTCAGTACATACACAATCTATAGTCTGTTCATAAATCAGGGGTAAACACGACGGCCTCGGCTTACATTAGATTTGAATGGCTGCAGATATTAATAATGCATTCGCTTTAAAGTAAAAAGCATATACAATTAATGGCATGTCTTTCTGTGGACGCGTTGCTAATGGGAAAGAAAGGCATCATCAACAAAAGGCCACGTTTGCCGCTTTGGCAGGCGCACATTAACAATGCATGACTGCTGATTCCGCTGCAATCATCTGCGGCCAAACGCGGTTTATTTTCTCATCAAAATAAACTTCATTTGTCATTTCGCTCCCGAGCCGACTCGTTGTTTTGTCAAATGAGGTTTCATGGAGAGGGATCGCGTCTTTCTGCTCGAGTAATGGCCCATAATGCACGGCGCTAACTGCAACCGCTCAGTCACCTTTCCACGGGACAGATGCCGAACCCCCCTCTTCCACACACACACACACACACACACACACACACACACACACACACACACACACACACACACACACCACACACACACACACACACACACACACACACACACACACACACACACACACACACACACACACACACACACACACACACACACACACACACACACACACACACCCCCCCACACACACACACACACACCCTCTTTATCATGGCTGCCTATTGATTCAGACGACTGGGCCTGACCCCAGCTGCTTAATCACGTCTGGCTGCAGTCGTTAGTCACAGTAAGATTGTATGACTTGTTAGGTCGCGGCCGTATGAAGTACTCAACTTGTGTTGCATCATGTCGTCCACCTCTGACACCGAACAACCCGACATGTTGATTCCCTTTCCCGCGCAAACATTACATTTTCAGTCGTTGCAATATGTTCACGTTGAAGTCTTGAAGAGTAAACAACTGAAACGTTGACTTTGATTAAATGTATCGTGTCGATAGATTTCACATAACTGTATTGGGGCAGTTGATAGCACTATTACATCAATGTTGACAAGACTGCATGTTGTATATTCTATCATTGATGCATTCTATTTCAATGTAAATTATTTTATCGCTATCTCACTTTATTTTGATTGCAGTGTTCTTAAAATAGCTATCTGTGATCTTCGTAACCACGACGTCAAGGCAAATCCCTCGTACGTGTCGACTGGTAATAAACCTTCTGGCCATTTGAGTACTTCTTCCTCCGACACTGAAAACACTGACTTTAATGAAATGTATTACATCGACACGTTTCACATAACTGCATAATATTCAGTTGATCCTACTAATCTAGTATTTAAACGTAATAGTATTGCTATCAACTAACCGAATACAGTCACGTGGAATGTGTTGATAAGACATCTCATTTAGTTGCAGTTAGTGACTCATTGAGCAGGACTACAATGTTAAAGTAGTGCAGAGACGTAGCAGAAATGTGGGGGGGGGGGGGGTATGCAGAATATTCACACGTGAAGCCGTGGTGTCTGCGCAGAGGACTCTGTAACCTTTTCAGGACCACAGCGAGAGACGTGGAAATATCGAGCGAAAACGATGCATGTATTTATATTCCCGTCACCTGCTCTCCGTCTGCGATGCCAGGAGGTTATCGGCCGCTCCGAGGCCTTCCCTGACTCCCGCGGCTTCACGCTTTCAATCACATTACGGACAGACGCGGCGGCCGGCGAGGAAGCATGGGCAGACATGAGAGGGGTTGTAACGTGCGTGTCTGAGCTGTGATTCCAGGCAGGTTCCTGCGTGGGTTTGGAAGCTAAAGAGACACATGCAGAATCAAAGAGCACTTCTGACTTCAATGTGTGTCTTTTTTTTTTTAATCGAGGATGCTTGAATAAACCCGGAGACCGTCCAGTTTGCTGCTGGAGGGAAATCAGACGTTTCCATCAAGAGAGCGGCAGGGAGAGTCTCGGCTCCCCAAAGGCACGAGGGGAGAAGGGGAGTTCCTTTCATGCCCCCCAAACCCCTCTATTGTCCGTCTGCCCAGCGCCACGCAGAGATTGTACTTGCACATTTATTTTTTCCCATTTTCGCATCTATAGGCAGACGGGATCTGACAGAAGCTCCTCGTGCACCGAGGGGTTCTGAAAAGCACTAACATCGCCCGTCAGGCTGCCGACTGGCTGCTGGGTTCAGCCCTTTCCAGAACATATCAGACACACTCCCCACAGACAGGCAGGGAGACAGGCAGAGAGACAGGCAGAGAGACAGGCAGGCAGAGAGACAGGCAGGCAGGGAGACAGGCAGAGAGACAGAGAGAGAGACAGGCAGGGAGAGAGACAGACAGACAGACAGACAGACAGACAGACAGACAGACAGACAGGGAGACAGGCAGAGAGACAGGGAGAGAGACAGACAGAGAGACAGAGAGACAGGCAGGCAGAGAGACAGGCAGAGAGACAGGCAGGCAGAGAGACAGACAGAGAGACAGGCAGAGAGACAGGCAGGGAGACAGGCAGGGAGACAGGCAGGGAGACAGGCAGGGAGACAGGCAGGGAGACAGACAGACGGACAGGCAGACAGACAGGCAGAGAGACAGGCAGACAGACAGATAGACAGACAGACAGACAGGGAGACAGACAGACAGGCATACAGGCAGATAGACAGGCAGATAGACAGGTAGACAGACAGGCAGACAGACAGGCAGGCAGACAGACAGGCAGACAGAGAAAAAGACAGGTAGATAGACAGGCAGGCAGACAGACAGACAGGCAGACAGAGAAAAAGACAGGTAGATAGACAGGCAGGCAGACAGACAGACAGGCAGGCAGAGAGACAGGCAGAGAGAGAGACAGGCAGATAGACGGACAGGCAGAGAGACAGGCAGATAGACGGACAGGCAGAGAGACAGGCAGATAGACGGACAGACAGACAGAGAGACAGACAGATATACAGGCAGACAGAGAGACAGGCAGACAGAGAGAGAGACAGGCAGAGAGACAGACAGCGAGACAGACAGGCGTCTTTAAAGAGGAGGGAAACAGAACAGAAAAGAGAGGGAAAATGAATCCATCATTACGGACGTTTTTATGTTATTTTTCACTTCTCCTCGGGTGTTTTTTTTATTCAGTTTTGCTTTAAAATAGCCTCTTGATCCCGGCTTAGTGTGATGTGTAGGTCGCATTTTAATTCATATACTTACAATAATCCGCTTTGCAGCTTTTACTGCTAAAGAAAACATCTTCAAAAATCAATTAAGAAATAAAAATGAGTTTGAAAAAAAGTGCGAGGTGGAAATAAACGTGAGTGTGGTTCTTGGTATGTGGATTTGAGATTTGGAGGGGTGAGGTCTCCTGGTTTATGCATGCGCGTGTGTGTGTGTGTGTGTGTGTGTGTGTGTGTGTGTGTGCGCGTGTGTGTGAAGGGGGGGTGTGGATTAGCCAGGCTCCCATAGACAAAAGGCAGATGGATTTGCACGGCTCTGGCTTATTCAGAACGGGTGAAAAAAGGTCAGAGGGAGAGCGGCGGCCGCCTATTGTTTTCCTCCAGCTCGACTGCTGCAGGAAACAAAGATCTGTCCCTCACCTCTAATTCATCCCCCGGGGTCTTTGGAAAAGTTTAGCCGGGGTTTTAAACAAAAACCTCTCAGCACACACTGACACACACACACCTGCGAGCAAGTGTGTGAAACGCAGACCGATTCTAAAATGGAGAACGATTTCATGTTTGACACATCGGCAGGTGCACACTTGTGATTCCACAGCCACCCACGCACGCTCAGCCGCTGTGTGCACACTGCGCCCACACACACGTCTTCACACACAGTTTGTAAAAGAAATAAAAACCTCAACGATAAACCGTAAAATACCAAAATGTTCCGGAACAAATCTAACATCAATTTCACTTTTCATCGCCTTCACACCTTCGCCAGACAAAATGGTGCGAGCGACTCGGTGAGAATCACACGTTGCATACAGATTAGGGCGATCCTGGAACTTGCAACACTGATACAAATTGCACAACACGATTAAGAAGTTTGCAGTCCAGCCGAGCGAAGCTGCAGCCGGAGGAAAGGAAAACAGCGGTAAATCAAGTGAATGGTATTAGCGCGTTACGCTGAGGCGCAGCTGCGTCTGATCAGGGCGCGCCGTCAATCACTGCCTCAACTCCACGGATACACCCTGTGCCCCTCCAACACATCTACGGGCGCATTTCGAAAGATGTTTAAAGTATCTCTTAGGACGCAGAAAGCCGTTAATAAATATGGCTGCAAGAAAGAAATGAAGTCATGCATTATGTGGAGGCAGAAAGGTTCCGTGCGGAAAATGTGCACATCTCCAATCCAACAGGAATGAGTGCAAAGAGAGCAGGAACAGCAGGAAGGGCTTCAGATTTTTGCCATTTTTCAAATATTTTAAGGTTAAATTGCAGTAAAAGTTATTATTAGAAATATGAAAGTAAACCATTTGCAGAACAACAATTCAATCCTACCGAAGATCCATGGTGAGGTAATGCAACCTCCTCCCGCGTCTATTTCCCATTTCAGTCCGGCTGCTCTGACACCCACGACTCAAAGACAGCATCACCCCGGCAGCAGAGGAAGAGGAGGATGAGGAGGAGGAGGAGAGTGAGCGGGAGAGAGGAAGAGGAGAGGGAGTTTCATCACCTCTCTCTCCTTTGAAAATGAAAAGAGAAAGTTCCCATCTTCCTCTCCTTCTCATTTTCCCATCTCACCCGTTGCAACAAAAAAGAGGAAAAAATGCACCAACAACAGATGTGTTTTGCTCGAGAGGAAGAGGAGCCTCCGACACTCGATCCGCGGAGAGAGAGAGGGATGAGAATATATATTTTTTCCCCCCCCCGACTACAAAGTGCGCTGTGGGGCTCCTCCTTATATCCCCTCCCCTCCCCTCCACTCCACTCGCTGCCTGTCTCCAGCACATGTCACCTCCCCTCGTTGCCATGGCGACCGCTCCACATGTTGCCGACAGGAGGAGGAAAAAGAAGAGGAGGAGGTGAGGAAGAGGAGGTGAGGAGGGATGGAGGGGGGGGGTTATGGAAGAGGAGGGAAAAAACCAGGAGGGATACGGAGCGTTTTGAGGAACTAGGAGAGTGTGTGTTTTCATCGCTGCTCGATTATGGCAAAAATCATTGCTCGATTATTTGGGTTAATAATTGTAAATGCGATTATTCATTGACTTTGACATAACATACATTTATTGGAGAATTTTTTTTGTAACAGTATGTTTTTAACAGTTGATTACCCTGTAGACTACTTGAAGTATAACTTAACTAAAAAAAATTCAAAAAAATTAATAAAAAATAAATAAAAGTAATAATAATAATTAAAATTCATCGTTTTATTTCGATTACGTTGTTTTCGTAATCGTTGAAAGCCATAATCGTAATCGCGATTAAAAAACGATTAATTGAGCAGCCCTAATTCATCCTATCAACACATTCACA
>NC_047519.1:40369838-40437338 GCF_902827115.2 Pseudochaenichthys georgianus
TTAGCAAACAAATATCGGAATAAAATTGGTCAACGTTTTAACGTTTTGTGCTACGACGTAAAATACGTCAGTAAATAAACGAGACAACTAAAAGTCATGATTCGACGTGAAGTCATGTGACCGTGCTGTAGTTCCTTTATAGCCCAACATTAGCCGCCTTTAGCTTAGCGGTGGTGACGAGAAGTCATGTGACCGTGCTGTAGTTCCTTTATAGCCCAACAATAGTCACCTTTAGCTTAGCGGTGGTGACGAGAAGTCATGTGACCGTGCTGTAGTTCCTTTATAGCCCAACATTAGCCACCTTTAGCTTAGCGGTGGTGACGTGAAGTCATGTGACCGTGCTGTAGTTCCTTTATAGCCCAACATTAGCCACCTTTAGCTTAGCGGTGGTGACGAGAAGTCATGTGACCGTGCTGTAGTTCCTTTATAGCCCAACATTAGCCTCCTTTAGCTTAGCGGTGGTGACGTGAAGTCATGTGACCGTGCTGTAGCTCCTGTATAGCCCAACATTAGCCGCCTTTAGCTTAGCGGTGGTGACTTGAAGTCATATGTCCGTGCTGTAGGTCCTTTGAAGCCCAACATTAGCCACCTTTAGCTTAGCGGTGGTGACTTGAAGTCATGTGACAGGTGATGTAGGTCCTTTGAAGCCCAAAGCTTTATTCCTTTATAGGCCAACAAATTATAAAGTGGTGTTTATATGTGGAGCTTATCCTGCTGAACATAACATATCATAAACGTGTGTCTGTCACAGATCTCCTTTCCTGCAATAATCCAAAATGCATAAGAACATATTGCTTTATTTCGAGGGAGCCCGTGAAATTCTAGCTCCCGAGTCGGCCTACAAACAAAACATAATTCCTGCAAGACTCTATAGAATAAGAAACCTTGATACCATCTCTAAATGTGTTACAAAGGATCAGTGCAGGAGCAATATACCACAACATGAGAGATCCTGCTCCCAGATAAGAGCTAACACCATGAGCACAATGCTCCATTTAGACAAATCCATTTCTGTCAGATCTTTGTACCGTGTGGTGCAAATATCCCACAGCACATCTGCACTTCTGACCTGTTCCACATAGAAAATAGTACAGTACGTGTAATTCAAGCCAGCACCATTTATAACACCTTATGTGTGCAGCCGTGGCCTCGTAAGGTGCTTTATGTGCGGAGGAGTTTACCAAACACACCGTAGGAGGTGAAGACCTTGTTCACAAAGTAAATTAATCAATGAATTTTCAGAAAAGGTGTTTCATCGCCATTCATTCAGTGAGTAAAATGGATTATAGGTTTTACTCCTCTTGTACTCTGAAGATGGCAATATTCAGGATAATCAATCCTTAGGGGATAAAGAAAGAAAACAAGCTTATATATAAGCTAACCTAACCTGCAAAAAAGCAAGAGATCCAGGCGGTTCTTATACATTTTTCAGAGGTATTGCTACAGAAGTCATTCAGGCCCGGACTCACCAAGCTGACACCAAAGAACTGACACAGACGGACCCCCGACTGTTGCGTCGCCTCACGTCTCCTGCGTCTTGGCACAAACACCGCAAAGACTTCAGCCGGAAGACAGACTGCGTGATAACCGAGAGAAGAAGAACAGACTGCGTGATATAAACAAACAACAAATAGCGTGTGCGTTCCATGTTCCCTCTACAGCGAGAAGCTCACGGGGCTTTCCCGAACCTGAGTCGAGAGCTGGAGGTAAATGAAATATCAGATTTGCCTTCTTAATAGTTTGTTTGGGTCCCTCACTTCCGTTTCGCTTCTCATGCACTGATTCGCTAAGCTGAACAGCCAATCAGAGTGATTTCTTTGACCGACAGCCTTTGGCTTTCGGCCGAAAAGTGTCAGCCCGGCTGAAAAGACACGACGGTGCGGGACACACCAATCTGAGTAGGGTGTGTCGACGCTCATCGTCGGCCAAAATCGGCTTGGTGTGTCCGGGCCTTAATAGTGAACCAGGAAGTTAACAAAATCAATCAATCAATGTCTCGTAGCTTTTCCTGTCCTTTTAACCGAAAAGTACATATTTCCAAACTAAAGTAAAACCACTTTAGCATTTATTGTGAACAAACCCACAATATGTTCCTGAACTTAAACAAAGAAACTGTTTAAACTTTATTGCAAGTCATTGGTTTTATTTAAATGCTACAACACCTTACCCTAACCCTAAAGGTAGTCATACCTAGCATCAAGAGAAAGAACGGTTTGTTGGGATCGTCAGAAATCAGCACCAATAATTTCCTCTTTCCTCAATGCATGTTTTATATTCTCATTAAGTGAGGCGTGGAAGTGGTCCACTTTGCACGACTCGCCACCAGCTCGTACTTTCCAAATCAGGAAAGCACAAGTAAAACATGTGAAATGTTAAAAAAAATATTGTTTCAGCCTCGATCAGACGTTCATAACCTTAAGCTAATTCGTTTTATTCAAATGCTTCAAAAACCTATAGCCATAATCTTAAGTAACATTTATAGAAAAAAACGCTTTGTCCGAAACACTGTAAATCATTTCCATGCTCAGTTTTTATTAAATTAAGATCTACAATGACCATAAAGTCGTCTTCTTTGCACGACTCTTCTCGATTTGATTGAATCCTTAGAGGTCTTGCCGGACCCCCGGAGTGACGAAGCCTCCGCTGTCATTAACTCTGGATCAACGGAGCGCTTTTCGACCAACAGCCTCCCTCATAATGAGCTCTGGAAGAATCACTCATCTCACAACGGACATCGAATCTGTCAGATGTTAGCGACGTGAGAAGCCATCGCCTGGATACCCGCAAACCTCTTGTGTGATATTCAAACGGTCACGATGGACTCAAAATAAAAGCCCGCTCATTCAGCCCCGGGACCACCGAACGAATGGCCTTTGTGCTCGGGGAAACATAGTTTGGATTCCTGTGACCCTTACCACCCTGCCCCCGCTCGCCCTGTCATTTTCGATGGCACCCAAAACAAAAGAGCCGTCATCCTCATGAAATGGTCGCCCCTTGGCCTCCGGGGACATTTAAATCTTCAACGTACAGTTCGGAAAGCGTAACATCTGGACTGACGCTGACAGGCTCCTCCAAACACTGACTTACATTATAGAGGACGCGATGCAACGGAAAGTCTGCGAGAGATTAATCAGACTATCAGACATGTGTGATGCCTTCTTTTATAATTATGGCTTTGTTTGGAAACCGGTGGGGGGATAACAACACTAGTGTATTGCCCGCACTCATAGTGTGTGTGAGCGGAACTAGGATTTTAGCTTCTGCAGACCATTTACATGCACACAAACCTACATAACACACTAAAGGAAAGGGACCAAAAAGCACAATACTCACTCCCAACCTTCAAATCCAGCCTGAAAACACACCTTTTCAAACTGGCGTATTCCATTTCTTAATCTCTGCTAAACTGATTGTTGTTTTTAAGTCTCTGTTTTTTAAGTATTTTTTAAGTCTTGTATTCTTCTTTAATTATGCTCTGTAAGGTGTCCTTGAGAGCTTTGAAAGGCGCCCATAAATAAAATGCATTATTATTATTATTATTATTATTATAATAGGGCCTCTTTAAGACGCCTACAGTTTTTTTTTAATCGAGACTAGCCTTTTTTTATTTTAAGTTAAAGATGTGTCCAAATTCAAATTGCACCCCAGAAATACACCCACCCATGTCTTGGAGATTGTACATGTTCTCTTTTCTCTCATTTTGAAGACATTTTTTGACAAATAATGCTATTAAAAAGTGGTCGAATTCCCCAGCGTTCCCAGCGCCACTGAACTGGGCAGATAATCTTCCTTCTTTCTGGAATTCCTTTTTGAGCAATAATACTGGAAAGCACAAAGAGACTGTAGCTACAACTGATGTGTTACAATACAAGAGTAAAAGAGAACGATGGGGGATTATTTTTCACACATTCGAATAAGCATTTCGGCAAGCTCCATTTATTATCAGGACACCGATGACAATGTCTACTTAACGATATCACATATTGTTGTACCAATCCCAAACGGCCTCTCTGCCCTAGAGTGTGTCAGCCTGAAGGCTCCAGACTTATTTCAGGAACTCGATCTGACCGGTTCAGAGTGCTTCCACCACCTGCCTGAGAAAACAATGACTTTTGAAAGAGTCTGCTTTTGTCTGCGAGCACCGGGAACCGTTTTCTGTCTCGCTGCCTCCTCACACATCAAATGGAGTATTTCCCCTTTGCAGAGGCAGCTTGCAGAAACAGAGGCGGGGAGAGAACGATGCCTCTCCACCGTCACCTTTATCAGACATCTCTCCGCAGCGAGGATGCCTCAGAGCTCTGCCAAGTAAATGAACGGTTATTTTCCTTTTCCTATGAGGGGAAGGTGATAACAATGACATTTCTCCCGTCATTAAAGCCGTTTTTACATCTGCTTATGGCTCCCAGAGGATTGTTTTCTCCCTTCTACGTGACAAATAAACATCTAATAGTCGTACGATGCTCATAGGCCCGCAGCCAACATGAAAAAGTGATTTTAAGAGAGAACATTTAGGACGTTCTTATGTGCAGTTCCCCACCATTGTCTTGTCTCATATTCAAGTACTCCGTTTTGTTTTTAAGGATCTTTTCTTGCGTAACAGTATTTCAAAAATGACCCAAATCTTTTTCTAACCTTGCGTCTCCATTAGCCCGATCAAAAATCCATCGTCGTTTTTCTGGACTACATGCAAATCAGACTCTGCCCTACATCAGGACAAAGAGTGATGGCAATCCACCATCGCTGCAGAATGGAAGTCAAATCTCAAGTTGGCAGCGGAGTCACACATTCAAAGTTCAGCCATGAAGTGGATGACTCAAATGGATCGATGAGACGATCATTTTGCAGTTCTTCAACGTCTTCTCATGGATCAATCTATTGTTTCACCAATCACACAAATGCTATTCTTGCAAAACCAAAACAAGCTAGTATTTCCAGAACTGGGGAAATGCAGCGATGGTGCCTTTGCAAAACAGATACATCGATCGTCTCAATAATCCATTGAGTCATGCCGTTTCTGGCTGAACTTTAAGTGTTGCCAACTTCAGGTTTTACTTCCATTATAAGCAGCTCTCGGTGAATGGCCATCACTCCTTGCACCGATGTAGGACAGAGTCTGATTTGCATGTAGTCCAGAAAAACTATGAGGGGAAAGATTTTTGATCAGGCTATTTTTGTCTCAATGATAGTCCATTAATTTTAAGTTCTGTAAACTTAACATTTTGTGCCCACACTGCTCACTTGAGGTGCATTAGTTATTATTAGCCCTTGCAAAACGGTACCATGCGGATAGCGGCCATATCATTTAAACGTGAAATAGGTGGCCAATGGCTTTATGTTAACAGCTCGGTACCTCTATATTTACGGCCTCTTTTCTACCTGTTGCACGATATGTAACAGTCGTTTCGCTTATTATCGGCACTTAAGCTGTCGTTGTTACCGGTTACAGCACCTGTGATTGGCGCCACCAGATTTCTCCTTGACATCCTTTTGAAAGAGTAAACACTCAATCAAATGCTATTTATAAAGTCCAATACCACAGATTACAATTGAGATGTTGCAATCATACACAGCATCCTCTGATTTTCAAACTGAACGACCTTCCACATGTGTAGAAGGTCACGTCTGTAAGAAGACACGCCCATTGTGAGGAGATGCCACGATACAAGACCAATAGATGTTTTTCCTTTTATCAAATAGTTGATATACCCGAGTGTAATTTGGTGCGAGTGTAAGTGGCTTTTGGTTGCTTTAATGCGACCAGAAACAACATCAAGCGAATTTGACATATTGTGACTGTCCATAACGTTGTAAACCAAAACTGCAATAACAAAAACCCATGATATAAACTTGCTCTGGTTTTAAAAACATGAATAATGTTGAATAAGCACCGTCCATTTTACACCAGAACTTGCTTAAAACATGAATAAAAACGATTTGTGTTATCTGCTTGTAGTACATCCTATGCACACCCGGTGTCAGAAGTCATTTCCCGACACACACCAGAGAAAACATTACACACACGTGCATTCAGAGCCTTCACAACAACATTGTGTGTGTGTGTGTGTGTGTGTGTAGGCCTGTGTGTGTGTAGGCCTGTGTGTGTGTAGGCCTGTGTGTGTCGTGCTGCCTATGTTAGCTTGTTAAAATAGAGCCGCAGCGATAGCATGCGCCGCGCTTCAAAGCCGAGGAAAAGGCTGTTGATCAAGGTGAACGCTACGCTTGTCGTCTCACCTCTTCCTCACGTTCAATCACTACACGCCTGCTGACTGCCACTGTGAGAGTGTGTGTGTAAGTGTGTGTGTGTGTGTGTGTGTGAGAGAGAGGCTGATGGCATGTATGAATATGTGTTAAACAAGTCTGTGTTCATTTGTGCAAGGGTTACGAGTTGATTGGAAACGTATCATGGGCGAATGCATGTGACTATGGCTGTCTGCCTGAGTGTGTTTTTGCTATGTTTGCCGAGGATATTGTGTGTGTGTGTGTGTGTGTGTGTGTGTGTGTGTGTGTGTGTGTGTGTGTTTCGAGGCAGTGCTTCTTTTCCTTTTCAACATTCAGCTCAGCTGCACTGAAATGTTCTCCACAAACTGCGAGGCTGATAGTGAGCAGGGGAGCGGTTCGGAAGTTCTTTCAGGGAGTGTTTGAGGGATGTGTGAGCACTCGAGCTGAAAGGAAGCGAAGCCTTGAGGTTAAATGAGCAGCAACCAATGGATGCTCATGTTTTCACACCAGCATGCGGATAAAGACAGTACGAGTGGGAGACACATGGATGCAAGCTTCGTTAGACTGCTGTCACGTACAACTCGGTCTGATTATATTATTCTTACATTTGAAAAGAAACCCGTACGATTAACTTCCTTCCAATTTTCCACGGGCATCCATTCAATACTTGTTGAGATGTTTCATTCAGAAAGCGACGCAACGACCTCTGCAGCTCATCCAGAATGCAGCAGCTCGTCTTCAAGCTTCCTAAATGTTCCCAACCACGCCGCTGTACCCAACCATTTACTCGTGTCCAAACCCTTAACGTCCAACATTCAGTGACTGGTCTGAGTTTGTGAAGTATTTCCTGACGACATGTATATCTTATAAAACAAAATTGATGTCTAAGAAAAAACAAAAAAACATGATTGTAAATGGACTGCATTTTTTATTGTGCTTCTTCCAGTCTTTAGTCGCACCTCAGCAATGTACCTTTTACTAATATTGACACCAAGGCCGCGTCATCAAGTGCTTTTTGGATCTTGCCCAAGGATACATGTTACTGCAAGGGCGAGGATCGAACCGACAACCTTCAAATGTAAGGAAAATCTCAATACCTTACAGCCGCGATTTAGTGAAAAGAAATGTGGAAACGCCAGAATTAACCTTAAAGATTGGCACTCGACAATTAAAATAATATAAACTAGTATTTTCAGTAGAAAGTGCTCCCAATTAAAGGGTTCACAGCGAGAGATAAGGGCTTTACTTCAAAAAAATTCAACATAGTGGGTTCTCTGCGTTTCCAGCACATCCGAGACACATCTCAAAACCTGAGCAGATGTAAGTAAGTAAAGTAAGTACAACTTTATTTATATAGCACCCTTCTCAACACGGATGTACAAAGTGCTTTACAGTACAGTACACAGGACACAATTCACAGTACAACTATAACATGTAGAATAAAAGGCATAAAACGGCAGCAGGTAGGTAACACGTAGGATAAAACATACGACAAAACACCCATAATAAAAAAAGAAAAAAGAAGACAGCCACTAACTCACCTCCTCCGACGACCCAAAGGCCTGTCGGAAGAGGTGGGTCTTTAACCATGTAATGTAAAAGGAAAGAAAATATACAACAAGAGGTAGTTTAGATACTATAGTCGTTTTATAATTGGTCCAAATTGCCTCTTTGGTTCCTCAAGTGCAGAAACACAACCAAACACACACATACACGAAACAAGTCTATTATTTTAGAGGTGTAAACGCTACATGTCCCACTTCAGATATGGCAGGGACAGCCGTTTTTGCACACGCCGGATTTTGATCCAAATGTGTGTTCCCTGTTTGGCTTGTTAACTACACACTCTCTGCTATAATGTGTGGTTGTATTCATCAAGGGAGCTCTGTCGTGTCTTTAGTGCACCGTGCACAGCTAGCACAGCGCCATTAGCTGCATGTTGGCACGTCTGCAAACAGCCAGCCGAGAAATATTAAATACATGTGACCCGGAGAGCACGTATTGCAGAATGGCAGCGACCCCGCCTGAGGGGGAGTGTTGTTTCCGCAGAGAAACGGGACGCTTGGTCTCCATTCATCAAAGTCATTTCTTGTTTTTCCAAACACCGGGAAATCAGGGGTGAGGTCATACTTTTCATAACGGGAGGAAGAGAGAGAAAAAAAAAAAAAGAACAATAATATTCTAAAATAATTTGCATAATTATTCATCATAAGCTGCACCCCATCGGTCCACGCTCATGTCAGCGTCATGACAACGACCCCCTGGGCCCAAACACCCCCACCTCTCACCTCCCACTGCATCCCAAAAGCCCCATAAAATATAAATCCAGAGGGACGGCCTCCTCGATAAACATGGCCGCCGGGCTTGATTCGAAAAAACTCACTCCTTCTTCTCCCCTCCTGGCTCGGAAGTATGCTCCCTACACGCTCTGAATTAAACCCAACAAGTCCTAATGGAATGGAATTGATCTAATTTCTGTTATTTTAGTTCATTGTTGAAATAATAATTAGGAAACACTAATCTGAAGAACACATGTATGTAGAGGTTCTGAGTTGTTTCCATTTGAGTAGAAGTCCTACAACCTGGGAATGAGTCTGCATTTTAAGTCAATGGTTTTTTGAATGTGTGTTTTGCCTGAAATAAGGTCTGTGGTTACGACAAGCTGAAGAGATTGTTACGTTCTGTTCTACGACATGAAATACGTCAATAAATACCCCACAGAAAAGAGCAATTGCTAACAAGTGTCTAAATGAGATGACTAAACATCATCACGCCCAATATTAGCCGCCTTTAGCTTATCGGTGGTGACGTGAAGTCATGTGACCGTGCTGTAGTTCCTTTATAGCCCAATATTAGCCGCCTTTAGCTTAGCGGTGGAGACGTGAAGTCATGTGACTGTGCTGTAGTTCCTTTATAGCCCAACATTAGCCGCCTTTAGCTTAGCGTGGTGACGTGAAGTCATGTGACCGTGCTGTAGTTCCTTTATAGCCCAACATTAGCCGCCTTTAGCTTAGCGTGGTGACGTGAAGTCATGTGACCGTGCTGTAGTTCCTTTATAGCCCAACATTAGCCGCCTTTAGCTTAGCGGTGGTGACGTGAAGTCATGTGACCGTGCTGTAGTTCCTTTATAACCCAACATTAGCCGCCTTTAGCTTAGCGGTGGTGACGTGAAGTCATGTGACCGTGCTGTAGTTCCTTTATAACCCAACATTAGCCTCCTTTAGCTTAGCGGTGGTGACGTGAAGTCATGTGACCGTGCTGTAGTTCCTTTATAGCTCAACATTAGCCCGCCTTTAGCTTATAGATGGACTAGTAGCTGCACGTAGAGAAAACTGGTACTTTTCGGACTTGTCTACAATAATGTTCAAGACAGAAATATGCTTTTACTACGCAGTTCTTGAAGTGTCACACTTTAATTATAACTTCCTGGACCTGTGAACTCATGGACTACAACTCTAGTATTTGCTAAGTTATCAAGCATCGTCTATTCTATCTCTTCAATTATAGACAATCTCACCGAAGCATACTGCATTTTCATAAATAAAATATGCCCTTAACAAGAAAGAGAATAAAATAAGCAGTTTGTGTGAGGCAAACACAATCCAGAGAGAGGAACGATAAATAACAAAAAACCAAGAGGAAGACGTGTAGAGTCACAACATGACATCAAACTTCAGGCAGGAGCAAAAACAAAAATAAAAATACATCAACACCAGGAGAGGGACATGCAGTGAGAGGTAGATGTTCAAAGCGAATGCACAGGGGAAGATTATGAGCAAATTCACTGAGAAAAGGTGCATTCTACAAACACAGAAATGCACCGGGTGTTGAAATATGTTTGTTACACAGAAATTGCATCATGAAGCAAGGATGTGAGTCGAAAGCCAATATGTGCTGAAAGACTGGGAAGCACGGAAAGGACAATACAGAAAATAACTATAAATTGACTGAATGCAAAATGGTTTCTGTTCAAAGCACCAGTCCTATTGTCTGATTAGAGAAGAGCATTGATTGAGAAGCCTGAGAAAAGTGTCTGCAGTTGATTACTAAAAGTATAAAAGCTTAATTTGTCTTTTTAAAGTGTTTTTGTTTGCAGTGTTAAAGGAGGATTTTTGCATTCGGAGCAGCGTGAAATGCTTCAGACTGAAATAAAATCAAGATCAATAGAAGCTTGTTAGTTTCTCCCGAGTAACAAATGGAAGCTAATAATCCTCTATTATTACTTGGTTTTGTTGAATACTTGATTCTGATCGGTCAATTCAGAACACGTGACACGTTGTTAATCTAAACAGACAGACCGCTGTCAAGGACTTATTGACCGTTGTTAAGGACGCTCACATCTGAAGTCCGGTCGATTTAACTGGATACAGTTTGGCCGAACTGGGACAAGGAAACAGCGGAGAAGTAACGGGGCAGAAACCCTCCTTTTTACGCAGCGGTCCATAGACATCAAACGGCGACACATACTCAGTTGCCAGTTGCTTTGGCATCAGGGCAGGGATATCTAGATGCTTCCCAAGGTTTGACAAAATGAATTGTGCTACTTTTAAAGCAAGCAGCGATGTTTTCAAATCTGTAATCAAAAAGCTCCTCAAAAACGCTATCGAAGCAGTTCCTGCCGTTGCTACGTAGTTCAAACGGTAACAACGGATTATTTCTCTTAGCGGATGCATGTCAATTTAAATAAATAATAGCGTACTATTTTTTAAATCAATAAAAACATTTCAATTAATATTGGGAGTCATATCGTTACTTTTGTTGAGAATGTGGCCGTGTAATACTAATTACAATTACTTCACGTCGGGCTCCTGATCAGCCAGTCGGGTGTTCTTTTCCCCATTATGACCGCGTCGCTGCACATCATCCCTTACTTATGACTCTCGTATATATTCATATTTGATATGATATATGATATATAAGAAGTAGAAAGTACAGATATTTGTGTTCAACATGTAAGAAGTAGAAAGTTCAGGTATTTGAGTTCAACATGTAAGAAGTAGAAAGTACAGGTATTTGGGTTCAACATGTAAGAAGTAGAAAGTACAGGTATTTGAGTTCAACATGTGAGAAGTAGAAAGTACAGGTATTTGGGTTCAACATGTGAGAAGTAGAAAGTACAGGTATTTGGGTTCAACATGTAAGAAGTAGAAAGTACAGGTATTTGGGTTCAACATGTAAGAAGTAGAAAGTACAGGTATTTGGGTTCAACATGTGAGAAGTAGAAAGTACAGGTATTTGGGTTCAACATGTAAGAAGTAGAAAGTACAGGTATTTGGGTTCAACATGTAAGAAGTAGAAAGTACAGGTATTTGGGTTCAACATGTAAGAAGTAGAAAGTACAGGTATTTGTGTTCAACATGTGAGAAGTAGAAAGTACAGGTATTTGAGTTCAACATGTAAGAAGTAGAAAGTACAGGTATTTGGGTTCAACATGTAAGAAGTAGAAAGTACAGGTATTTGAGTTCAACATGTAAGAAGTAGAAAGTACAGGTATTTGAGTTCAACATGTAAGAAGTAGAAAGTACAGGTATTTGTGTTCAACATGAGAAAAGTAGAAAGTACAGGTATTTGAGTTCAACATGTAAGAAGTAGAAAGTACAGGTATTTGTGTTCAACATGTAAGAAGTAGAAAGTACAGGTATTTGAGTTCAACATGTAAGAAGTAGAAAGTTCAGGTATTTGGGTTCAACATGTAAGAAGTAGAAAGTACAGGTATTTGAGTTCAAAATGTAAGAAGTAGAAAGTTCAGGTATTTGGGTTCAACATGTAAGAAGTAGAAAGTACAGGTATTTGAGTTCAAAATGTAAGAAGTAGAAAGTTCAGGTATTTGGGTTCAACATGTAAGAAGTAGAAAGTACAGGTATTTGTGTTCAACATGTAAGAAGTAGAAAGTTCAGGTATTTGTGTTCAACATGTAAGAAGTAGAAAGTACAGGTATTTGGGTTCAACATGTAGGAAGTCAAAGTAAAAAGTCGTCAGAAAAATAAGTAGTGGAGTAAAGTACTGATACCAGAAAAATGTACTTAAGTACAGTAACGAAGTATTTGTACTCCACTACTTCCCACCTCTGGTATCCTGATATTGAAACTCAAGTGATATGTTGCTAACAGTACTGGTCAGTATGAATTAGTATTCTCTGCATGAATGAACTTCCCCTGGCTGCAGTGGAAAGGTTACAAACTCTCTACTCTCTGGAAACCATGACCTGGCCGTCTGCCTCTCTGAAAGCAGAGGGGAGGAAACTGTGGCAGAGAGCCAAAATGGCAGCCGTGTCCCCCTCCCCCCCCCCACCACCACCTCGGCACCCCGCCCAGCGCAGAGAGTCCTGAGTTAAGGTAACGGCTCCAATTTCACAGTTTAATTACGGCTAATCTGAGGAAACCCAGCCAATGCTAATGAGACGCCGCGTGCCGGGAGGAGAGTGTTCGGACCAAGAGATGAGGATGTGGTGTGATCCAGAATTTAAATGGGTAACGAGGTCCAAATGTGTAGTGTACTTAAAAAATACAGATGTGCATGAAGATGGAACGCATCAATGCATTCGCTTCCACACCTGTTCCCATTTAGCGGTGTTGGAAAGTAATGAAAAGTACTTTGGTACAATTTTGAAATACTTTACTTTTACTTTACACCACTACAGCTTTAGTGACTTTTCAGATAAGGATTTAGGATTCAAATGTGTCAAGCTTTGAACCTAAATATTTAACAAGTATTTGTTTTAGGTACAAATAGATATCCAATGCATTACAAAAAAGTTAATAAAGCAAGTGGAAAACATGAATATTTGTGTAACTTTACTTTGTTTGTTTCAGCAGTAAAATGCTACTTGACGAAGATTGAACTTATTGTCATCACGTTGTACAGGTACTATGTGACGAAACGTGTTAGGAGCAGGGCCGGCCTTCGGCATAGGCAGTATAGGCGAATGCTAAGGGCGCATCAACCCATAGGGGGCGCCGAAAAAAAGAAAAAAAAAGTTAGAACAAAGAAAAGGATATTTTTATAAATTTCATAACAACACAATTTCCCGATTTTGGATCAACAAAGTACATCTTATTATCTTATACTAACAGAACTACATATATATTGCGTACAGCGCCCATAAACTATGGCACACCCCCCCCCCCAAATCAAGTTGAACTGCCCCAGTCCCAGTAAAAACCAGAGGTTTATGTGAAATTGTTCTTTTTTTGAAATTAGTGTGCAATTATAGGTTTTAATTTTGTATTTTGTATTAACATTGGAATTTACTGTGTAAGCGGCCGCGGGGGGGGGAGAGCTTTAGAGAGCTCTCTCCTGAAAGACTGAGAGGCTCTGATAGCCTCAGCTCAGTGAGGTAAAGGCACACCTTTATATGATCATTATAGTTATAAAAAATAAGAGAATAGTTGAAAAACAGGTATAAAATACTGACAGTACAAAAAAGTTGTTATTAATAAACAAGAATACAGTTCGAAAGGGGAGTGATTTGTAAAATATCCATAAAGAAAAAGAAAATCTGCTTTCAGTTCTGTTTCATATGGGTGTTGAGAGATGTTTCCATAGATCTCCTAATGTTGCTCTCAAAGTGCACCAGATTGATGCTTTTAACTTCAATATTAAAAGAAAAAAGTCTTCCCAGGGGTGCATGCCCCCGGACCCCCCTAGAGGAGGTGAGGTGTCCCCCCCCACTTAAATCATGTTCAAATGGATAGGAAACTAAATACAGTTGCACACATCTTGTGTCAATATCTTTCTGTTTTGGTGGTCATGCCACAACCGTGCATGTGCGAATCATAGTGAGTGTCTGCATTTTGGTGGGGGGGGCGCCAGCTAAAATCTTGCCTAGGGCGGCAAATTGGTCAGGGCCGGCCCTGGTTAGGAGCAGTGGGCTGCCATTATGTACGGCGCCCAGGAAGCTGTGTAGGCGACGGTGCCTTGCTCAGGGACACCTCGGTAGCACTTGGTCTTTCCGGGACTTGAACTGGTGACCTTCCAGCTGCCAAGCCAAGTCCCTATGGACTTCGCCACCACCAATGGCCGAGATGAAACACCCTAATTGCGGTATTTTGTAATTGATTGACAACCGGCCCGTCGCCACACACGCCTCAAACCAAACACACATTCAAAAAACCATTGACTTCAAGACGACGTAACAAGAAGTGCTCAAATGCTAACCCATTTCCGGGTGCCCTGTCTCAGATGCCCTCTGAGAGATAACAGATATATTTCCATCAACATCGCTATCTTTTTCCCCAAAGCAGGATAAAATGATGACTTTGCTGAAATCTACAATCGGCCCGATGCTTTCAGGGAGAGAGGTTGCTGTGTTCGGGGTGCTGCTAAAAAGCACTTGTATTGGTCTACAAAAAAAACCCAAAAAACAATGCAATCTTTTTTAAATTATACATCACCTGATAAAAGCTGCCAAGGTCAGACCTTTTGTGAGATTGCTCGATCGAAAACATTATTTGTGCACCGGGGGAGAAAGCACTCTTCGAAGGACCCAAAGTGCCAGTGAACAGCAGTAATGGTGGTTGAAGTCTTGTACATTAACCAGCTAAAGACACATCTTTTTAGACTAGCTTTTTATTAGCAACCTCCCACTTTAAAATGATAATTTAATATTTATCATTTACCTACTTTTACATTGTTTACAAAATCACCTCTTCAATCTGGCAATTTGTATTTCTGTTGTACCGAAACATTCACTTTGTTTCATGCGGTTTTATATTGTTGCATCGACTCAGTTGTCTTGTGTCTTATCTGTCGGAGAGAAACCATTATGTATTTATTTGTATTATCATACCTTTGACCTCCTTGTGTCTATTAATCTGATGTTATATTTCGCTGCATGTACCTTTCAAAGTTCTTAACAAATAATCTGAGGGGAATGTCTTGTTGTTTATTTTTAACTTGTGCCGTGTCATTTTGCAAAGCGCTTTGAGCTGCATGTGTTGAATGAAAAGCGCTATATGAATAAAGCTTTATTATTATTATTCAACTTATTTTAACATGGGTGGTTTAAACCAGGAGGTTGTTGGTTCGATCCCAGCCCATGCCGTCAACTTATCGATGAATTCTTGGCAAAGATATTTCACCCTAAATTGCTCCTGATTGGCTTTTCAGATATTATTTGTATTTTAGTGTTTGTGCCAAAAACGGTGTGAATGCTGGTTTCCAAAAAGCAAGTGGTCCTGCTCTGTATGCATGAGGTGTGGAAGGGTGAATGAAGATGCAAGGTAATAGTTCTTTGAGGGCCTAAAATACCCGATAGAGCGCCATACAGTCCAGTTACCATAACACGTTATCATCGTGGGTTGTTGTGGTGGCCTTTTATCGCCTTGTCTCCTTTATAATGCATATTTATCGTCAACAACAGTCTCATTAGTGTTGTTCACAAATAACTAAAACTGGAGCTGATTATTTTCCAGCGCCTGAACACGAAACTGTCATTTTCCGTGCATGTTTTTAAATAAACGAGTGTTGATAAAAAAAGACGTATATTATACATATATTTAATCAGCTCCAGTCTGAACACAAAAGCAGTGTCGGATCCCATATGCTCTGTGTTCTTGCCTGCAGTATTTGAAGCGGTTTAAACTTCAGCTCCAGAAGCTCCTGCAGGGAGCCTCCGGGACTCAAAGGTCACCGACAGTATCGTGCTGTTTCCTCGTCTCCTTTCATACCGCGCGTCACGGCGTGTTCGCTGAGGCTTTTGTTGACTGCTCGAGGTCAACAAGCAATTTGGGAACTGTGAACAACTTCTACCAAGGCTCAAGGTTTTCATTTTTGTCATACTAACATAGCTACAGTGTCGCTATGACGATGAACGTCTTAGGACACAGGCTCCTCCTACCACAGCAGCTAAACTGTATTTGAGCTGTCGTGCATCCAGAATGAGGGAAAGTAGGAACATGTGATACTTTAAGTCGAGCAAAGATATTGACAGCAACACAGAGTTGTGTCCTTAATACAGATGTTAACGTTATGTTCCTGTGAAAAAGGTTTTTTTAGTAAGAGAGCATAAAAAACCTTCAGTCGCTCAAACACTTTCAGCTTGCATCAAAGCAGCTCAATTTACATTTTTTCAAGAGCCTTTAACGTGCATTTACTTCGGGGTCAAACTGTGTATTTAATAGTAGTATTGACTTCAGTCTAATTGTATTACATTTTGGGACCCTGTTTCTCTAATTTTATGATCACCATTCAGATTTCAGGACCGTTAATTATGTGCCACACAAAAATAATAGTTTTATTTAAAGGTAAGGCTAGGTTTTAGTAAAGAAAAATGAATACCGTACTTTTCGGACTATAAAGCGCACCTGCATATAAGCCGCAGCAGCTGAATTGTCCGTCTGTCTTGCTCTCGTTCTGTCTCTCGGTTCCACTTTTACTTTGGCGCGCTACCTGTCTCGCTCTTTTCCGGCCTCCAGCTTTTCCTGCTGGAGCCCGCCGCTTAAAGGTGGCGGGCGCGGACCAGTCATAGAGCCCATAGCGTTAAAGGTGGTTAATTGTACCTGTAAAATCCATAGATGTAGGAGGTGCCCTAGTGGCCGCTAGCTGTACAAAAGAAATGGGGGGAAAAGTCGCGGTTTATAGTCCGAAAAGTACGGTAATTAAGAAGGAAAACAAATGTTGTCTCGTTTTTTTTTGCTTAAGGAATGAGTGTGTGTTTCCAAGGCTTGGATATATTCTTTGTTAAACATGTTTAAATATCACTACAAGAAAATACTTGATTTTTAGATAATCTATACAACATTTATACTGATTTCGCTGCCTCACATTTGCAATCCCAGCAGTAACCCTGTCTCCCCATTTGCTCTGTCGTTTCTTCTGCATATGATGGACTAGTTATTTGTCTTACTGGTGTTTGTCTTCTTCCTGTTGGCTAATGTCTCTCGTCAGTCCCAGCATGAGCTGTGTGGTGAGCAATTAGCTGGAATGAATCTGCTCTTCTTATCATATCTCTCAAAGCTCCCGTGATCTCGAGCAGTGGGGAATGTGATTCTACGCTGATGACGACTGAGTCTCTCGCCGTGGTGGGTCTCTTTTCTTTCACTATTAAGAAGATGAATAAAGGGAGGCGGGTTCAAAGAGGGCAGACAGTGAAGGCAACACAACCCTTATATCACTATGTAGTGTCTCTACTTTATAGAGTCCTCTTCTGCTGATGTTCAGGTGTATATCAGTATGTAGTGTCTCTACTTTATAGAGTCCTCTTCTGCTGATGTTCGGGTGTATATCGGTATATAGTGTCTCTACTTTAAAGAGTCCTCTCCTGCTGATGTTCAGGTGTATATCAGTATGTAGTGTCTCTACTTTAAAGAGTCCTCTCCTGCTGATGTTCAGGTGTATATCAGTATGTAGTGTCTCTACTTTAAAGAGTCCTCTCCTGCTGATGTTCAGGTGTATATCAGTATGTAGTGTCTCTCCTTTAAAGAGTCCTCTCCTGCTGATGTTCAGGTGTATATCAGTATGTAGTGTCTCTACTTTAAAGAGTCCTCTCCTGCAGATGTTCAGGTGTATATCAGTATGTAGTGTCTCTACTTTAAAGAGTCCTCTCCTGCTGATGTTCGGGTGTATATCGGTATGTAGTGTCTCTACTTTAAAGAGTCCTCTCCTGCTGATGTTCAGGTGTATATCAGTATGTAGTGTCTCTACTTTAAAGAGTCATCTCCTGCTGATGTTCAGGTGTATATCAGTATGTAGTGTCTCTCCTTTAAAGAGTCCTCTCCTGCTGATGTTCAGGTGTATATCAGTATGTAGTGTCTCTACTTTAAAGAGTCCTCTCCTGCTGATGTTCAGGTGTATATCAGTATGTAGTGTCTCTACTTTAAAGAGTCCTCTTCTGCTGATGTTCGGGTGTATATCGGTATGTAGTGTCTCTACTTTAAAGAGTCCTCTCCTGCTGATGTTCAGGTGTATATCAGTATGTAGTGTTTCTACTTTAAAGAGTCCTCTCCTGCTGATATTCAGGTGTATATCAGTATGTAGTGTCTCTCCTTTAAAGAGTCCTCTCCTGCTGATGTTCAGGTGTATATCAGTATGTAGTGTCTCTACTTTAAAGAGTCCTCTCCTGCAGATGTTCAGGTGTATATCAGTATGTAGTGTCTCTACTTTAAAGAGTCCTCTCCTGCTGATGTTCAGGTGTATATCAGTATGTAGTGTCTCTACTTTAAAGAGTCCTCCCCTGCTGATGTTCAGGTGTATATCAGTATGTAGTGTCTCTACTTTAAAGAGTCCTCTTCTGCTGATGTTCGGGTGTATATCGGTATGTAGTGTCTCTACTTTAAAGAGTCCTCTCCTGCTGATGTTCAGGTGTATATCAGTATGTAGTGTTTCTACTTTAAAGAGTTCTCTCCTGCTGATGTTCAGGTGTATATCGGTATGTAGTGTCTCTACTTTAAAAAGTCCTCTCCTGCTGATGTTCGGGTGTATATCGGTATGTAGTGTCTCTACTTTAAAGAGTCCTCTCCTGCTGATGTTCGGGTGTATATCGGTATGTAGTGTCTCTACTTTAAAGAGTCCTCTCCTGCTGATGTTCAGGTGTATATCAGTATGTAGTGTCTCTACTTTAAAGAGTCATCTCCTGCTGATGTTCAGGTGTATATCAGTATGTAGTGTCTCTACTTTAAAGAGTCCTCTCCTGTTGATATTCAGGTGTATATCACTATGTAGTGTCTCTACTTTAAAGAGTCCTCCCCTGCTGATGTTCAGGTGTATATCAGTATGTAGTGTCTCTACTTTAAAGAGTCCTCTCCTGCTGATGTTCAGGTGTATATCAGTATGTAGTGTCTCTACTTTAAAGAGTCCTCTCCTGCTGATGTTCAGGTGTATATCAGTATGTAGTGTCTCTCCTTTAAAGAGTCCTCTCCTGCTGATGTTCAGGTGTATATCAGTATGTAGTGTCTCTACTTTAAAGAGTCCTCTCCTGCAGATGTTCAGGTGTATATCAGTATGTAGTGTCTCTACTTTAAAGAGTCCTCTCCTGCTGATGTTCAGGTGTATATCAGTATGTAGTGTCTCTACTTTAAAGAGTCCTCTCCTGTTGATGTTCAGGTGTATATCACTATGTAGTGTCTCTACTTTAAAGAGTCCTCCCCTGCTGATGTTCAGGTGTATATCAGTATGTAGTGTCTCTACTTTAAAGAGTCCTCTCCTGCTGATGTTCAGGTGTATATCAGTATGTAGTGTCTCTACTTTAAAGAGTCCTCTCCTGCTGATGTTCAGGTGTATATCAGTATGTAGTGTCTCTACTTTAAAGAGTCCTCCCCTGCTGATGTTCAGGTGTATATCAGTATGTAGTGTCTCTACTTTAAAGAGTCCTCTCCTGCTGATGTTCAGGTGTATATCAGTATGTAGTGTCTCTACTTTAAAGAGTCCTCTCCTGCTGATGTTCAGGTGTATATCAGTATGTAGTGTCTCTCCTTTAAAGAGTCCTCTCCTGCTGATGTTCAGGTGTATATCAGTATGTAGTGTCTCTACTTTAAAGAGTCCTCTCCTGCTGATGTTCAGGTGTATATCAGTATGTAGTGTCTCTACTTTAAAGAGTCCTCTCCTGCTGATGTTCAGGTGTATATCAGTATGTAGTGTCTCTACTTTAAAGAGTCCTCTCCTGCTGATGTTCAGGTGTATATCAGTATGTAGTGTTTCTACTTTAAAGAGTCCTCTCCTGCTGATGTTCAGGTGTATATCAGTATGTAGTGTCTCTACTTTAAAGAGTCCTCTCCTGCTGATGTTCAGGTGTATATCAGTATGTAGTGTCTCTACTTTAAAGAGTCCTCCCCTGCTGATGTTCAGGTGTATATCAGTATGTAGTGTCTCTACTTTAAAGAGTCCTCTCCTGCTGATGTTCAGGTGTATATCAGTATGTAGTGTCTCTACTTTAAAGAGTCCTCTCCTGCTGATGTTCAGGTGTATATCAGTATGTAGTGTCTCTCCTTTAAAGAGTCCTCTCCTGCTGATGTTCAGGTGTATATCAGTATGTAGTGTCTCTACTTTAAAGAGTCCTCTCCTGCTGATGTTCAGGTGTATATCAGTATGTAGTGTCTCTACTTTAAAGAGTCCTCCCCTGCTGATGTTCAGGTGTATATCAGTATGTAGTGTCTCTACTTTAAAGAGTCCTCTCCTGCTGATGTTCAGGTGTATATCAGTATGTAGTGTCTCTACTTTAAAGAGTCCTCTCCTGCTGATGTTCAGGTGTATATCAGTATGTAGTGTCTCTCCTTTAAAGAGTCCTCCCCTGCTGATGTTCAGGTGTATATCAGTATGTAGTGTCTCTACTTTAAAGAGTCCTCTCCTGCTGATGTTCAGGTGTATATCAGTATGTAGTGTCTCTACTTTAAAGAGTCCTCCCCTGCTGATGTTCAGGTGTATATCAGTATGTAGTGTCTCTACTTTAAAGAGTCCTCTCCTGCTGATGTTCAGGTGTATATCAGTATGTAGTGTCTCTACTTTAAAGAGTCCTCTCCTGCTGATGTTCAGGTGTATATCAGTATGTAGTGTCTCTCCTTTAAAGAGTCCTCTCCTGCTGATGTTCAGGTGTATATCAGTATGTAGTGTCTCTACTTTAAAGAGTCCTCTCCTGCTGATGTTCAGGTGTATATCAGTATGTAGTGTCTCTACTTTAAAGAGTCCTCCCTGCTGATGTTCAGGTGTATATCAGTATGTAGTGTTTCTACTTTAAAGAGTCCTCTCCTGCTGATGTTCAGGTGTATATCAGTATGTAGTGTCTCTACTTTAAAGAGTCCTCTCCTGCTGATGTTCAGGTGTATATCAGTATGTAGTGTCTCTACTTTAAAGAGTCATCTCCTGCTGATGTTCAGGTGTATATCAGTATGTAGTGTCTCTACTTTAAAGAGTCCTCTCCTGTTGATATTCAGGTGTATATCACTATGTAGTGTCTCTACTTTAAAGAGTCCTCCCCTGCTGATGTTCAGGTGTATATCAGTATGTAGTGTCTCTACTTTAAAGAGTCCTCTCCTGCTGATGTTCAGGTGTATATCAGTATGTAGTGTCTCTACTTTAAAGAGTCCTCTCCTGCTGATGTTCAGGTGTATATCAGTATGTAGTGTCTCTACTTTAAAGAGTCCTCTCCTGCTGATGTTCAGGTGTATATCAGTATGTAGTGTCTCTACTTTAAAGAGTCCTCTCCTGCTGATGTTCAGGTGTATATCAGTATGTAGTATCTCTACTTTAAAGAGTCCTCTCCTGCTGATGTTCAGGTGTATATCAGTATGTAGTGTCTCTACTTTAAAGAGTCCTCTCCTGCTGATGTTCAGGTGTATATCAGTATGTAGTGTCTCTACTTTAAAGAGTCCTCTCCTGCTGATGTTCAGGTGTATATCAGTATGTAGTGTCTCTACTTTAAAGAGTCCTCTCCTGCTGATGTTCAGGTGTATATCAGTATGTAGTGTCTCTACTTTAAAGAGTCCTCTCCTAATACACATAATAGGGCCTCTTTAATGGTTGTTGTTGGCGGCAGTGCAGATGCGGAGAGATGACACTTGTTTTGAGCCATCATTATTAATAGTGGAGGATAATCTTTTCAGAGCTGCACTGACTGACGCCTACTTTTGTAGATTCGATTGATACATGCAAGCGAATTTAGAACAAAGGGAAGCGAACAGAAACAGGTTGAGTATGATGTCAATTTTTGTTATTTTTTCACAAGTGGATTTCAATTCAGCATCAAGCAGGCTTTGCATCGGCGAACTGCAGCTGAACTTGTGTGTGCCGAGCGGAGAACACAATGGGACTCAAGGCCGTCGATACTGAGGGGGAGGAGCCCCCCCCCCCTGTCTGACATTCACCTTCACCTGTTGGCGCTGAACAAAGACTGAACCTCTCTGCCAGTGTCTTTGTGTTTCTGTGGGTTTGTGTCAGTTTCTGAGCTCCTGCCAGCACATATGAGAGGGTGTGTGTGTGTGTGTGTGTGTGTGTGTGTGTGTGTGTGTGTGTGTGTGTGTGTGTGTGTGTGTGTGTGTGTGTGTGTGTGTGTGTGTGTGTGTGTGTGTGTGCATGTTGTAAGGAAATATTTGTATGTATTCATGCAAACTGTGAAGAAGCTTGAAAATGATTTGTGTAGACAACTGGGCTGGTTTTGGGCCTGCTAACATGTGGTTTTTTGAGGACAAAGGAAGAGGGGGAAGGTCAGGAGTTAACATACAGTCATCCCTGTGATAATGAAGCTGAGCCACTGGGATTGGGGAACTTAAGATTTGAGGTGTTGATGATAATTTGGGCAGCCAATCACGGAGGTCTGGAAGGGAGGCGCAGATAACTCCTGTTCTTGGAAGCGAGGTATTTAGAAGGGAAGCACGCCATGTGCTCGCTCTCTTTCTCCTCTGGCTGGCTGGCTGGCTGGCTGGCTCACGTGAGTATCAGGTAAATGTGGGATCCCACAGAACTGTATGTAATTTGTACTGTATTGATTGTATTTGATTGTATTGCATTGTATATTACCATTAAAGTGGATTATTGTTTAACGGTTAATTGTATGCTCTGGATTTCCTTCATGTAAGATAACAGCTTGTTTAGGGACGCGAGGAGATTTGAGAAAGCGGACTAATTATCCACCATATCTCCTAACAAATGGTGACCCGACGTTTCTGAATAAACAGAGCTGTGGAAGGATTCAGAGGACCAGACTGGGTCGGGAACAAACACTTTTAGACGCCTCAGACAATAGCAGGGCCCTGCGCCACTACAAATAAGGTAACGAAACTGTAGGATTGTCTGTAGGCGTTTCAGAGTGTTTTTGAAGTTTGAATGGAATATACGATGCATATTTTACCATGTTAGGAAAGTTATATAAAACACGTGAACGTTGATCGCAAGGTACAGAGAGTCCTGCGTGACGAGATATAAAGCAGTTAGCGTGGATCTCAGGTAGTTTATTCCTAAAGTGGCGTGGAGACGGTGCAGTTCGTGGGCTGTGAGGTGTGATTCCTACACGACGAAACCTGGACGCTCGATATTTTCAGATCGAGCCGCCGTTTAAAACTGGGGGTAAATAACAGTCTAAGACCGAATAAGCGAAAGTGTCAGCGGACTGTTATATGTTAAATCCTTGGGAGAGAGCGCTAACGTCACCTACATTGTGACGAGACCGGCTCTCGTTTCCCTTGTCTGTAAAAATTTATTTGAAAGGCTGACGTAAACATAACGTTGATCGCAAGGTAGGCAGAGAGTCCTGCGTGACGACATATGAAGCACGTTATCAAGCTAGACAAACTGTACGGGGAATAAATCTGTGTGATTTTTACCTGAATAACCTGTGTGAGCATTGTCTGTGGAAATCAGACATTCGCTCAGAAGAGTGAAGCTCATTTGTGCTCTGCTGCTGCCATCTAGTGGCTGAAAGGGGGGGAAGCACGTTAATTAAGTCAGATAAATAAAAGCGAAGTCAATATATTGCGTATATTTAAATAAATGAGCTGTCTGTAGGTTGTCATTGTTGATTAGTACAGACCTTGTTTTATGTTGGTAAATGTAATGGTACAAAAGCAAGCTATTCATCACAATTGTATTTTTAGGTTATGAATAAAACAAAAAGTAGTAGCCTAAGGGATAAGCAGAAAGGTTTTTGAACGCTTGTCAGTTATGACAGGGGTGCTTATGTCCGCTTCGGTTTTCAATGTGCGCCATCACGTTAAAACAGGATTGGTGGCATTTTCAGTTCATTGCTTGCTTCCACACGCCTTCCCCCTCCTTGTCTCTTTCACGACTATAGTTAATGCATTAGAACGATTGTCAAGTTGCCGTGTTTCTGGAAATCGGACTCGCTGTTCCGGAACGGCCTTTCAAAATAAAAGCCAAAGGCCGCTGTTCGCCAGAGATGCCTTCACAATAAAACAGTAATTACCTGAACAATATATTTAACTTATATTGCGTCCTTAAATATTGATTTTAATTCATTACAGATCTAACCTGCTTGTAACACAACTTATAAGCAAGTGGTTAAAAGGGGGTTTCCTGTCTGGCTCATTTGATTTAGAACTGAAGTAAGGGAGAATAGTGTTTTATGAGTCATTCCGCATGGTTTCTAAAGATAAATCATCAGTTTGTCTGGAGTTTAAAGATGAAGTAAGCAGGACTTCAACTGGCCAAAAGAGATTTTAAAGTTTAATATTCTTGGTTAGCAAACAAGACATGTGATTATGTCACACATGATAATCTTGCTATAGAAACTAGCTTAAAATATTGGAGAAAATATGTAGATGTTCTTTCGTAGTGTGTGGAATATGTGATGCTGGAAACATGTACGTTTTTCAATGTATAGGAGAAAATGGTTTCCTGAAAGAGTTATGTTGGGTAAATATGTAGCAATGGATGAAACCATTTTTAGAGTGAGTTTTTGTAATATCATTTGTAGACATCAATTAGGTTGTTTAGATGGCATTTAACAATTAAGACAGATAGTAGGATTACAAAGAGTCAGAGTGGAAAGGGTTGGATTTATTTAACCTCAGTGTGGTAGATTTTTTATAGGTAATGCGTCCCGAGACCTGGACTCCCCCTCTGAGTTAGAAAAGGCTACGATCCCGACCCTCCAAGCAGACAAAATACCTAACCCAACAGGAGACTCCTCCTTCTCCATCGAACAGACAGAGAACCAGAGCTGAAACAACAACAACAAGACTGCAGCCAGGACCATCTCCACCTGTGGCATCCAGAACCAAACAGCATGCTGACAGGCAGAGATCTACGCTCATCAGTCCCTCAGACGGGACCATGAAGTTCCAAGCTGAGCCACGACATTTTGCACAATAGCAAAGTGTGGGACATGAGAGCAGAATCCGCCCTCCATAAAAACAGCAGGGAGACTGTAAAGGAGGAGATGAAATGCAAAGCAGTGCAAGAACAGTGGCATGATGGCGGATGCAGATGTAACTGGGCCAATGGCTGCCTAAAAGAGTTACAGCTGATGAAGTTACAGCTGATGGACTGAAGAGAACACAGAATCAGAGGAGTTGGCATGGTCGATTAGAAGTGAGGAGGCCTGGGTCACGGCTTGGGAAAACCAGAGGAGGAGAAAAGGAAAACGGGAATGAGTGAGTTTACACATAAACACACTTATTCACAAAACGCACATTTAAAGCATAAATACGTAAAGACAGAAAGATTTATTAAATTAAAAATAGCAGTAAACTATTAAGAGTAAAATGAGAACACACTGAGGGTTAAAGGGGGCCACATGACAGAGTACAACCATATTCTTCAATCTTTTCATCATGTTAACAAAATATTCTTTGACATTTTTTATTCACGTGTGAATAAAGTAGTGGGATAGTTTTAGGAACCACTCTATAAGACAAATCTTTATCTGTATGGATAATGTTAAAGGGAGAGCTAGTGCCAAGCCATATATCGTATTCCAATCTAAATAATTGATTTCACCATTGTAGCATAGTTATTACCATAGGAAATATGAAATGACTTCTGTTTTTAAATCCTTGATAAAGGAGGGAGTAGTTGTTGCATGTTCGGACATCCAGGGTTCCGCACACTGCTAAAGAGTTTAACATTGATTTTTAGGTGGACCAGAATTGAAGACGTGTGGTTGTTATACCATTGTTATCGTGAACAAAAGATAAATATAAATAAGTGAAGATAAGAAGATGTATTGACCATAAATTAGTTAATTGGTAAATAAAAATAGCGGAAAAGAGGAGAACTATTAAAGGGAAGTGGAAAATCAGTCTAAAACACACTGATAGGAAAAGGGGGGGGGGCGTGAAGGAAGTATGCACTGGACTTTTTATTCGTGTGTGAATTTGGTAGTGTTTTAATTTGTTACAGTATTGATCAGTTCAAAGGGAGAGTTTTAGTAACAGCTCTATAAGATCAGATAAATATCTATTTATATAGGTCATGTTGAAGGGAAAGCTGGTTCTAAACAAAATATAGTATTTCAATTTGAGGTACTGGTTTCATGTTCAGACACCCAGAGTTCCACGCACTGTTAAAGAGGGTAACATTGTTCTTTAAGTGCACCAGAATTGAAGATAAATTGATAGAATGAGTTATGGAATACATAGCAGATCTTTACAGATCCTAGTAATGTTTTGACACAAGGTAGTGATGTACACATGTTTCTGAAATAGATCTATTAGTCATTTTAATACTAATTAGGTGTAAATGAATTACAGTAATAGTAATAGTACAATAAGGAAGTGACATTTTTTTGGCTAGACACTTTTCAGGGAATGTGGGAAACAGCAAGGAGGGGTTGGAGATATCTTGAATATTATAGTTGTAATTGTGAATTAATAAATGATGGCGCTCCATATATACAGATTTTTATAGACGGAGGATGCTGGCCTGTGCTGGAACATCAAAGTCTCTGCAGAGCACGACACATGGCCAAAAAAGACTGAGACCAACTGACCGACAGGGTAACTTGGGAAGGCACTGTCAATGACTGACTCTGCGGTGAACCTGACCAAACCTGACTTTACAACCTGACAGTGTGAGTGTGAGTGAGTGTATGTCTGCACCTGATCAGTGCAACTGCATGATTTAAAACGATGACTAATCAAGCATGTTTTGGACTAACACATTATTTTTGGGTGATAATAATGTGTGAAATGAGAGGTTTCCCAACATTGCACAAAAGGGGAAACCGTATCTAATCTGCTCGATGATGTTTCACTCCCACAGGAGGTGGCCGTTTGCAGAATGTGAAACTCAAACTAAAACATGAGGATTCTGTTTCTTTTAGGACTGAAAGATGGAGAGAAACACTTACTGGAGTGTTTACTGGGGAAATAATGGATGTACATTTGGGAAAATGTTTGGTATTGTCTTATAATCCATTATGACCTGTAGGTTTTCTTCCCATACAGGTTTTTGTTTACACATGAGATAATGTGTAAAAAAGGGGGAGTGTAAAATTTAAAATGTACATTTTTCATTTAGGGACTGAAAGGAACCTGCTGCCCAACTCCATTGTTCAATCTGACCATTGATTGACAGTTTTAGAATTGACCTGCTCCATATCTGGGGATAACACACTGTTTGATGAATGTTGACATGTCTCTAATATTGATTGAGTTATAGCCGGTAACACAGATAAAGAATCAGTGGCCAAGGGGCTGCTGGGAGAGATGTAAGTCCAGAATGGAATGCTGGGAGCTGACCTGTGAGTAATGTTTCAACAGACAACATCATGTAACTAGTCTGGTAAAGAAGTAAAAGCCATAGACTTTATTGTTGAGGTCATTATGGGGATATACATTTAATCTAAATACATAATAGAAAGACATTTGATGACAGTTTGTTGGAATTCTGTATTCATTTTTTCAGCGGGATAATATCTAAGCACTGACGGGTAGAAGCAGTATCACCAGGAAGCCATTCACTTTGTTAGTATTGTGATTTTGGTTGTTTTTGAATCCATAACATTAGTGTGTTTCTTTACCAGAAACATTAGCAGTTCAAATCATATTTAGATTTTTAATGGGATCTCAAGGATTTCATTTAAAGATAAACACAGATGCTTGTCAGAAATTCAGAGCTATTGAAATATGTTATTTAGTTCACCTAAAGATGTTGGGGTTCTTATTTAGTCGGCACAGTCCAAGTATTAAGATTCTGAAGCTGCACAATTAATTTAGAAAACCTGTGCACCGACGTCTGTTGTTGTAAGACACCCCTCCAACAGACTCCAAGTTGCCACGCACTGGTGGGTCAAACAGCCGAGGGCCCCAGAGCCCGGAGCGTAGGCTTGAGGGATTTGTATCAGATTTCTCCACACAGGGTGTTGACGCCAAAAGGGGGACCCGAGACGCAGGAGGCTGACTGTCAACCCCAGGCTCTCCGGCCCTGACCGAGTGACCCAGAAGACATCCAATGACGTCCGCCTACAAGGAAAGGGGGACAACTGGTAACACTGTGCGGAGCCAGTGTGCGGCGGGGGAAAACACCTGCGAGGACCCTAGACGACATCAGGACGGATCTGGCTCTCGTCATGGAGGTCGACTCGGATGCTGTCATCAGCGGATTGGAGGAGAAGGACCTCGAGGACATCCATCCAGCAGTCGTCCCGGGAGGCATCATCATCGGACCGGAGAAGGAAGATCGGGAGGACATCTATTCAGCATCGACTCGGAAGCCGCCATCAGCAAGCCGGAGGAGAAGGAAGACATCTCTCTAGCAGGCAGCCCAGAAGCCGCCGTCAGCGGATCAGAGGGGACAAAGACACGGCAAGCCAGGACGGCACAGGGGACTCCACTCTCCGCTGAAACAGGAGTGTGTGTTAAGTGCAACAAGACGGTGTATGGAGCCAGCCAGGCCTGCCAAGCTATGGGCAGCCTCTACCATGACAGCTGCTTCACCTGCAGCGCCTGTAGTCGAAGGCTGAGAGGGAAGGCGTTCTACTATGACGCAGGAAGGGTTTTCTGTGAAGAGGACTTTCTGTACTCTGGGTTCCAGCAGTCTGCAGACAAGTGCAACGCAGGTGGACATCTGATCATGGACATGCAGGCCGGCAGGCCCTGGGGAAGTCTTACCGCCCCGCTTGTTTCCGCTGCGTCATCTGCAACGAGAGCCTGGACGGAGTGCCCTTCACTGTGGACCCTGAGAATAAAATCTACTGTCTGAAAGACTACCACAGGGTCCTGGCGCCTAAATGTGCTGCGTGTAACCAGCCCATCCTGCCCTCAGAGATGGTCTGATGAAACCATTCGAGTTGTATCCGGAGAGGACAAGTATGGAGACTCAGCAGACAAGGATGCATTTTTTTGCAAGTGCCTTGTGTAAGTTGCACTCTTGTTTAAGAGTGCAAAAGAGGGAATTGTAAGGAAATATTTGTATGTATTCATGCAAACTGTGAAGAAGCTTGAAAATGATTTGTGTAGAAAACTGGGCTGGTTTTGGGCCTGCTAACATGTGGTTTTTTGAGGACAAAGGAAGAGGGGGAAGGTCAGGAGTTAACATACAGTCATCCCTGTGATAATGAAGCTGAGCCACTGGGATTGGGGAACTTAAGATTTGAGGTGTTGATGATAATTTGGGCAGCCAATCACGGAGGTCTGGAAGGGAGGCGCAGATAACTCCTGTTCTTGGAAGCGAGGTATTTAGAAGGGAAGCACGCCATGTGCTCGCTCTCTTTCTCCTCTGGCTGGCTGGCTGGCTGGCTCACGTGAGTATCAGGTAAATGTGGGATCCCACAGAACTGTATGTAATTTGTACTGTATTGATTGTATTTGATTGTATTGCATTGTATATTACCATTAAAGTGGATTATTGTTTAACGGTTAATTGTATGCTCTGGATTTCCTTCATGTAAGATAACAGCTTGTTTAGGGACGCGAGGAGATTTGAGAAAGCGGACTAATTATCCACCATATCTCCTAACAATGTGTGCGTGTGTGTGTGTGTGTGTGTGTGTGTGTGTGTGTGTGTGTGTGTGTGTGTGTGTGTGTGTGTGTGTGTGTGTGTGTGTGTGTGTGTGTGTGTGGTCTAGCATTACTATACTTGTGGGGAGCTACATCTGTTTACATAGTCATGTGTGGGGACTGGCTTCCCACACATGACTATGTCTTCACCCTAAAATTAATGATCCCCCTTATGGGGACCTGTAATTTGTCCCCATAAGGGAAGCCAGTCCCCCACACCTGACTATGTAAACAGATTTAGGTCCCCACAAGTATAGTAATGCTAGACCACACACACACACACACACACACACACACACACACACACACACACACACACACACACACACACACACACACACACACACACACACACACACACACACACACACACACACACACACACACACACACACACACACACACACACACACACACACACACACACACACACACACACACACACACACACACACACACACACACACACACACACACACACACACACACACACACACACACACACACACAGCTGTATAAACAGATCAGTCCAGCATCACACATTAGCTCCGTCAGCCTGATGCATTCTGCTAGAAGTGATGGAGGTATTTGGGGAGCTTGTAATGGTTGCTGTGGGTGGGGGTAATTACGTCTGGTGCTTCGGGGGCCTGACAGCCCTCTCAGTGCCCACCCGGGGTGCTCTGTTTCTGGGTAACAGCTTCTCAGAGGCTGCCTGTCAGTGTGGAGGCTCGCAGCTAACATGAACCTTTAGCTGCAGATGACACGCAGTGTGTGGGCAACACCCCCAGGAGAGAGGGGGGGGGGGGTTCTGGGAGGCAGGTGTGCAGAGGAAGAACACGGCGATAAATAACAACCGGAAGATTTGCCTCCATTGGACTCCTTTCTTTACTGTAACATAATAATATCACTATTAACACTCGCGCTTCTATAGGCTAGCGCTAACACATTGTACGTGATAGGCTAAGGGGGCGGGACATCTCTAAGCAGTTGACCAATCACAACAGAGCCGTCCAGCTAACCAATCAGAGCAGATTGGGCTCTGGTTTCAGACAGAGGGTGAAAAGAGGTGCTGGAGCACAGGAAGTATGAGAAAAATCAAGAGCTTTTGGAACATTAAAGCATGGAGACATGTAGAGACACTACATACTGATATACACCTGAACATCAGCAGGAGAGGACTCTTTAAAGCAGAGACACTACATACTGATATACACCTGAACATCAGCAGGAGAGGACTCTTTAAAGTAGAGACATTACATACTGATATACACCTGAACATCAGCAGGAGAGGACTCTTTAAAGTAGAGACATTACATACTGATATACACCTGAACATCAGCAGGAGAGGACTCTTTAAAGTAGAGACACTACATACTGATATACACCTGAACATCAGCAGGAGAGGACTCTTTAAAGTAGAGACATTACATACTGATATACACCTGAACATCAGCAGGAGAGGACTCTTTAAAGCAGAGACACTACATACTGATATACACCTGAACATCAGCAGGAGAGGACTCTTTAAAGTAGAGACATTACATACTGATATACACCTGAACATCAGCAGGAGAGGACTCTTTAAAGTAGAGACATTACATACTGATATACACCTGAACATCAGCAGGAGAGGACTCTTTAAAGTAGAGACACTACATACTGATATACACCTGAACATCAGCAGCAGAGGACTCTTTAAAGCAGAGATACTACATACTGATGTACACCTGAACATCAGCAGGAGAGGACTCTTTAAAGTAGAGACACTACATACTGATATACACCTGCACATCAGCAGGAGAGGACTCTTTAAAGCAGAGACACTACAGTACATACTGATATACACCTGAACATCAACAGGAGAGGACTCTTTAAAGTAGAGACACTACATACTGATATACACCTGCACATCAGCAGGAGAGGACTCTTTAAAGTAGAGACACTACATACTGATATACACCTGCACATCAGCAGGAGAGGACTCTTTAAAGTAGAGACACTACATACTGATATACACCTGAACATCAGCAGGAGAGGACTCTTTAAAGTAGAGACACTACATACTGATATACACCTGAACATCAGCAGGAGAGGACTCTTTAAAGTAGAGACACTACATACTGATATACACCTGCACATCAGCAGGAGAGAACTCTTTAAAGTAGAGACACTACATACAGATATACATCTGAACATCAGCAGGAGAGGACTCTTTAAAGTAGAGACACTACATACTGACATACACCTGAACATCAGCAGGAGAGGACTCTTTAAAGTAGAGACACTACATACTGATATACACCTGAACATCAGCAGGAGAGGACTCTTTAAAGTAGAGACACTACATACTGATATACACCTGAACATCAGCAGGAGAGGACTCTTTAAAGTAGAGACACTACATACTGATATACACCTGAACATCAGCAGGAGAGGACTCTTTAAAGTAGAGACACTACATCCTGATATACACCTGAACATCAGCAGGAGAGGACTCTTTAAAGTAGAGACACTACATACTGATATACACCTGCACATCAGCAGGAGAGAACTCTTTAAAGTAGAGACACTACATACAGATATACATCTGAACATCAGCAGGAGAGGACTCTTTAAAGTAGAGACACTACATACTGACATACACCTGAACATCAGCAGGAGAGGACTCTTTAAAGTAGAGACACTACATACTGATTGTGTAGGTTTTGGACTAGTTGCAAGACTAAATACGTTTTCCTATATATATATATACACACATTATCTTCTCTAACATTTGGACTGCATACGTTGTGTACTAATTATCTTTTTAATCTGTAACCACGACATCTATCAATCCTGGGAGAGGGATCCTCCTCTGTTGCTCTTGATCAAATGGATCCTCGTTAACTTTGGGGGTTTCTTGGGCGTTTTGTGATATCTTTATCCTCATTGGCCGATCATTTCGATGTTAACGACTTATCTGTTAACACTAGCCATCTCCTATCATACTACGACTGCCCTGGGTAACCAGGTGTGAGCGTACTTTAATTAGAGAGGCCATCTCAGAGTCCATTTGCTCAGCGATGTGTAGAGACAACAGTGTGTCGTCCGGTCTGAATCACAGCTCCGTGTTCAGGACATTAGCTCCAGCCTACAGGTGCATATTAGCAGGATGTGATGCTGTCCTTTCACTCGTGTCCGCCAACGAGTGCATTCTGTCTGAGAGATCCACACTGCTGCACTGTCCTCAAACGCCCATTTAGAGCCAGATAGAGATAGAAGGATAGATAGATAGATAGATGGATAGATAGATGGATAGATGGATGGATAGATGGATAGATGGATAGATAGATAGATAGAGAGATGGATGGATAGATGGCTCGCTCGCTCGCTCGCTCGCTGGCTCGCTGGCTCGCTCGCTCGCTGGCGCGCTGGCTGGCTCGCTGGCTCGCTCGCTCGCTCGCTCGCTCGCTGGCTCTCTCGCTGGCTCGCTCGCGCTCGCTCGCTGGCTCTCTCGCTGGCTCGCTCGCTCGCTCGCTCGCTCGCGCGCTCGCTGGCTCGCTGGCTCGCTCGCTCGCTCGGTCGCTGGCTGGCTGGCTCGCTGGCTCGCCCGCTGGCTCGCTCGCTCGCGCGCTCGCTGGCTCGCTCGCTCGCTCGCGCGCTCTCTGGCTCGCGCGCTCGCTGGCTCGCTGGCTCGCGCGCTCGCTGGCTCGCTCGCTGGCTCGCTGGCTCGCTCGCTGGCTCGGTCGCTCGCTCGCTCGCTGGCTGGCTCGCTCGCTCGCTGGCTGGCTCGCTCGCTCGCTGGCTCGCTGGCTGGCTGGCTCGCTCGCTCGCTGGCTCGCTGGCTCGCTCGCTCGCTCGCGCGCTGGCTGGCTCGCTGGCTCGCTCGCTCGCTCGCTCGCTCGCTGGCTCTCTCGCTGGCTCGCTCGCGCTCGCTCGCTGGCTCTCTCGCTGGCTCGCTCGCTCGCTCGCTCGCTCGCTCGCTGGCTCGCTGGCTCGCTCGCTCGCTCGCTCGGTCGCTGGCTGGCTGGCTCGCTGGCTCGCCCGCTGGCTCGCTCGCTCGCGCGCTCGCTGGCTCGCTCGCTCGCTCGCGCGCTCTCTGGCTCGCGCGCTCGCTGGCTCGCTGGCTCGCGCGCTCGCTGGCTCGCTCGCTGGCTCGCTGGCTCGCGCGCTCGCTGGCTCGCGCGCTCGCTGGCTCGCTCGCTGGCTCGCTGGCTCGCGCGCTCGCTGGCTCGCTGGCTCGCTGGCTCGCTCGCTGGCTGGCTCGCTCGCTCGCTGGCTCGCTGCTGGCTGGCTCGCTCGCTGCTCGCTGGCTCGGCGCGCTCGCTGGCTCGCTGGCTCGCGCGCTCGCTGGCTCGCTCGACTCGCGCGCTCTCTGGCTCTCCGCTCGCTGGCTCGCTGGCTCGCGCGCTCGCTGGCTCGCTGGCTCGCTCGCTGGCTCGGTCGCTCGCTCGCTCGCCTGGCTGGCTCGCTCGCTCGCTGGCTGGCTCGCTCGCTCGCTGGCTCGCTGGCTGGCTGGCTCGCTCGCTCGCTGGCTCGCTCGCTCGCTGGCTCGCTGGCTCGCGCGCTCGCTGGCTCGCTCGCTCGCGCGCTCTCTGGCTCGCGCGCTCGCTGGCTCGCTGGCTCGCGCGCTCGCTGGCTCGCTCGCTGGGCTCGCTGGCTCGCCGCTCGCTGGCTCGCTCGCTGGCTCGCTGCTCGCGCGCTCGCTGGCTCGCTGGCTCGCTCGCTGGCTCGGTCGCTCGCTCGCTCGCTCGCTGGCTGGCTCGCTCGCTCGCTCGCTGGCTGGCTCGCTCGCTCGCTGGCTGGCTCGCTCGCTCGCTGGCTCGCTGGCTGGCTCGCTCCCATAATCAACTTATTGTTTCTCCCCATCAGGGTTGCAGAGCCCTCAGACAGCTTCTCTCTGCACTTTAAAAATGTGAATTACTCCTATTAATCAGGAAGGGAAATCAAAGGCTGTGGAAAAACCCTGTGATGGCACTTGGCGGGTATTGAGGCACTCGATTTGTATGCATCAACAACACAAAAGATTATAAAATGGTTGTTCCAAAAAACAACTGTGAAGGTTTTGCTTCTCGGTTAAGGTTGAACATTGGTCCTTTTCACCGTTTAAAGAAAGCAATGTCATCTTTACGTAGGATTATGCAAACAGCTGTTCCCAGGAGTCACACATCATACGCTATGAACGCAATAACATCTCCCTTAATGAGGGCCCCTCGTCATGTCTGCCGATATCTGGTTTGTTTTTATCTGTGTCTCTGTTGTTGTCAGTGATGTATTGTCTTAACTTTTTAAATGCCTCTGTGATGTGCTGATTTTCCCCTCGGGGACTAATAAACGAATACTATACTTTAACCACCCATTTGAAATTAGATAAACTTCAACGAAATGCAGTTTGCATCCAACCAGAAGGTGCATACAGTGCTCATGAGGTTACAGTATATATATTATGAGTTACAGTGTGTACAAGCTATTACATGTCTTTATAAATATGAAATGTAAATGGTTAAGATGCAGGGTTTAAGGCATATATGAGTTAAACACAGATTGTATTGGTAGTTAAAGCCCGTCTTAAATCAAAAATGTGATGTAAGACAGAAGTAGGAACGTTTTGAAATAGCCACAAAGATAATAATAATACTTATATTTATTATAGCGCTTTATCAATGACTCTCAAAGCGCTTTACAAATACACATTACACACATGTAATGGTCATCTACTGTGGACAATACCCACAGGAGTATATTCGGGTGAAGTGTCTTGCCCAAGGACACAACGGCCTGACGCAGTGGGGTGGGAGCGGGTTTCGAACTGGAGTTCCCCAACGCCCCCTGATGATCAAACGCACAGCCCACTGAGCCACCCGTCCATTGAAAGATGGATCAATGAAAGTCAATTTCGTTACAATCAACTATGTCATGTGTTAAATGGCCTTACGTTGAGATTTGAAACAACCACGCCAAAGCTACTCGGTTAAGGTTCAAAAACAGCTGTTCAAGATTCAAAGAAAGCAACATTACCCTGTGATTGAGCAGCATATCAAGATGTCAAAGTCACATTGCTGGATGCCAGTGATCTTCCTTAACCTCCCTTTGAGGTTGTAGTATTGCTAAAGCTAGTCTACGAAAAACAAAAGTGTGTTGCAAGTGGAAAGAAAATGGGTTTACCACTCGATTAAAACTCACCTGTTTTCTATCCTGGCTCCAAAATGGTGGAACAGCCAAAACAAAACAACACATGTTCCCTTCTGTACGTAGCAGTCTGAACAGTTTGGCTAATCGAGAGTAGAATGCACTTATTGGAAGTCGCTTTGGATAAGTGAAAGGTGCTAAATGGAAGTTGGAATGTAGAGAGAGAGGTTGCCAAATCCAAAACAATGGATTTATGCAAGAATCAACAAATGTGTTTACCAACAACAACTATTACAAGTCTTAGGTAGCCTTACAAATGGACCAAATTGACATCCATAGCAGCGGGAAATAAACCACAATTTCTGTGACTAATTCTCTTAAAACAGGTAGATCCTCACAATATGACTGACACCGATATCCCCCAGCATGCATCTGGCCCTCGAGGCCCCCGCAGTGAGCAGGTATTAACATATCAAAGAACATTCAGGCTTCATGTCTCGTCCGGAGGAAGAAGGCGAGCCAGCACTTCAACAGCCTCTCCATTTCATTTTTCTCATGCAGACATTTTAATATCTATGGCAGGAGATGCAGATGTGTGTGTGTGTGTGTGTGTGTGTGTGTGTGTGTGTGTGTGTGTGTGTGTGTGTGTGTGTGTGTGTGTGTGATCAGGTGCACTCACACACACACGCAGGTAATGCAGTGTATACAAGCTCACATGGATGCCATTGTTCTGATCCTCTATGATTTATTTTCCTCTTTGTGATGAAAATTGCAGATACCGTGGTGAACAGACCGCCTTGATCCAGAGTGTGTGTGTGTGTGTGTGTGTGTGTGTGTGTGTGTGTGTGTGTGTGTGTGTGTGTGTGTCTGCTTCATGAATATTCTCTTTGAAATCCAGCTCTGTTTCAGGCACCTGGGCAGGCAGCACAAAACAATAGCGTGTCATTACGAGCGATGCTATCACTCTCCTCCAACCCATAGAAAACATGAATATATTCTCAGTGAAATCGCTCTGAAAGCCGTTCATCGTGGTGCGTTCAGGGGCAGCAGGACATACACAACTCTGCCAGGTTGAGAGTTGTTTCTACTCTGCAGAAATCTCCTGCAACACTGTGAAATGAGGAGGAACTTTAGAAGCCAGATTATCTGCTGTGGATACGGATTACGTGGAGATGACATTCCTCCGCCGTGTGTTGGATAATGTGACAAATGCACAAATTGGACAAGCCGTTTTTTAATCTGTTTGTTGCATGAGAAGATTATCAAACAGCGATGTTTAAACAGTTTTAGTTAGGGTGGAGATTACAAGCAAGTAGAGCAGCGTTATCGAAGCTTATGAGGCTGGTGTTATGGATAAAAGGAAGACAAATGCATAAAGCCGTATGCATTTTTGTATTTATATGACTGTATGTTATTTTACCGATAGTATTGTATTGGTATGTCAAGATATTTATGTATGATTCTACATATTTGTACACACAACTTAGGTTTAGAGGGGGGAGTGGGAAGTATCTAGCAAGCCCCCAGGAAGTGCGCCGGACTCTGAGGAAAATATTAGTTGTGTCCAAACGGCGGTACTGCAAGTCCGTGATGTCCGTGGGCCTTGGCTAACATTGGGAACGAGTGGTCTGTAAATCGTTGGATAATTTTTTATTCACCAAATAAACTACCCAGTATGAACTATTTTATAGCCCTTATTAAAACATTAGCTCCTCAAGTTGTAAAATGTGCTAATAACGTCATTTTCCTCGGCATTATGAACGCACATCAGAGGGTGCGTCTCACTTCGGTTATTTTTCATTTCCTCGCTCCTCGGTTTCGGTATCACCGGAAGATGATTTGTCGGCGCCATCTTGAGTACCGTCCCAGTGGCCTTATTATTGCCGGAGGACGGGGATCGAGGAGTGATAACGGAGGAGCGATAATCGAGGAACTACCAGACCATCCTCCGGTGAAATCCTCAGACACTCGCCCCGCCCCCTTACTGCGTATCGCTCACTGATTGGACGATGCAGCGCATGCACTGATCTGGCTGCTGTCAGACGATCAGCTGTGCGGCGTCATCACAAACGGACGTGGCTTCACGTGACGCTCCGGAGGAAACGACGTCCCATTGCTCTTAAAACTCATTCCCCTGCTTCTCGTGGTTTCCTTGCGTCTCTCCATGCTTCCCTGGTGGGAGGGACTAGTCGCAGGGAAACGACGCAAGTGAGGGACGCAAGGAATCCATTTAACCGAAGTGAGATGCAGCTTGAGAGTGGGAGCTCGGGGGGCGGGGCTTAAGGGGCAACTCAACTGCGCATGCTCTATGAGCGCACATACGGGGACTTCTGCTCTGACAGCCAGGCATGCTGGGTAATCTGTGACATTTCGCTCTCTCAAAAGTTGGGCCATTTTGTCCACATGCGCCAATGATACCCCGCCTCCCACGCTGTATCCAGTTCTTATTATACATCCATGGTTTCTAGCCCTCGCTGTTGTGTAACGCTATGTGTGTGTATGTCATGAAACACACTGTTTATAAGCAGGTCTGTGCAAACATCAACTAGTTAAGAAACTGTAGTCTTGTCATAATGATGTTAACTTGAAGGTGACATTGTATGGTTTTACTTAGGATCATATACATGTGTCTAGCCAGAAAACGCTAAAATACATTTGATTGTATTTTTTAATATTTAAAAGGGACTGTTGCAAAAACAAACACAACAAATTAAATGTAGCTATTAGGAGGTTTATTATAATGCGTATTTTATTCGTTGTTGGTCCGAGAGATGCTGATTTGAAACTGTTGTTACGGGAAATGACTATATTTTCTGTTTTTGCCACAGAGAGAGGAGTTTGTCTTAGAGCTGTCTGTATTCAAATCTTATACAGTCTATGATCTAAACCCTCCACCTGTGTGTGCAGAGGTCGGTTTTAAATTGGGGCTTTTTTAGATTAACCTTTATTTTGGCTGGCTCAGACATGGCTTGCTAACCTGGTTCCAAAATGGTATTAAAAAAAGCTCCCCTTTGACTGTGGAAAGTAGAAAGTCTACATGTCGTAGACTAAAAACCCTCCTGTTTTCACTGCACCTTGGCCAATAAAACGAATAAAAAAGGGACATTTGCACCCCTGTACCTGGCATTCATAAGTTTGGCTTATTTTCGGCTAATACAGTAGCACGTGCAATGGTTTGGCTTATTGAGAGCTAATGTTCCTGCTTTTTAACGTTTGTATCTTCATGGTTGGATGCACTTATTGTAAGTCGCGTTAGATAAAAGCGTAAGCTAAATAAAATGTATTGTAATATATGTTTTGCTGCTACCCTCGTCCACAGCAATACTGTTCTCCGTCACACCTAACTGGGGGCGTGTTGACATCGTAGGTAATAATAATAATAATAATAATAATAATAATAATAATAATAATTGTATTTAAGGTGTCTTTCATAATAATAATAATAGCTTGGATTTATATAGCGCCTTTCATGAGACCCAAGGTCGCTTTACAAGGAAGAACAGGGCAAAACAAACATAACAAAACAAAAGGCAGTCAGACAACCAGACAGACAAAAAACAAATAGATTAGGGGCCAAAGGCCTTACTGAACAGATGGGTCTTGAGGGCCCTTTTGAAGGCGTCCAGTGTGGGGATGTTGCGAATCTCCGCAGGGAGAGCGTTCCAGAGGGTGGGGGCTGCCACACTGAAGGCTCTTTCCCCGAAGGTTCGCAGATTGGTGCGGGGGGTGGTGAGCAGGCCAGAGTCTGAGGACCGCAGGTTCCGGGGTGGGGCATGCGGGTGAAGGATGTCCGATAGGTACTGGGGGGCATGGGCATGCAGGGACTTGTAGGTAAGGAGGAGGATTTTTGAATGATATGCGGGACTTTACCGGCAACCAGTGGAGGTGGATGAGGGTGGGAGTGATGTGCTGCCACGGTTTTGTATTTGTGAGTACCCTAGCAGCACAGTTTTGGACATACTGGAGCCTGTCCAGGGTTTTGTTGGGAACCCCGAACAGGACACCATTGCAGTAGTCCAAGCGGGAGGTGACAAACGCATGGACTAGGGTTTCGGCAACCGACTCCGAGAGTGACGGTCGGAGTCTTGCAATGTTCCTTAGATGGAAAAAAGCCGATTTGGTAACAGACTTGACGTGGGAGTTGAAGGAAACGGTGGAGTCGAGGATGACACCCAGGTTGCGGGCTTCAGGAGATGGGGCAGCCGTCGACCTCAAGGACGAAGTCACTAACCTTCTGGAGCAGCGCCTTGGGTGACACAACCATGAGCTCTGTTTCCTGCTGTTTAGTTTGAGATAGTTGCATGACATCCATGCTTTGATGTCATGCAGTTGATGAGAGACTGAGTGGGGAGCTGGGAGGATGGAGTGATGGTGAGATACAGTTGGCTATCATCAGCGTAACAGTGGAAATTGAGTCCATGATGTCGGATGATCTGGCCGAGGGGGAGCATGTAAATGGTGAACAGGAGGGGGCCAAGCACAGAGCCCTGGGGTACACCGTGGTGGACTGGGGCCGGGGGTGAATTTGAGCCGTTGATGGAGACAAAGTGTTTCCTGTTATGGAGGTAGGATGTGAATCAAGACAGCGCTGTGCCAGTGATACCTAGGAAGTCTGAGAGGCGGGTGAGGAGGATGTTGTGAGAGATGGTGTCAAACGCTGCAGAGAGGAGCCTGAGGATGCTGAGGCGGCCAGAGTCAGCAGCAATGAGGAGATCGTTGGTGATCTTGATGAGGGTGGTCTCAGTGCTGTGTTGCTGTCTGAAGCCGGATTAGAAGGGCTCATAGAGCTCATGGTTGGACATGTACAGTTGGAGATCGGCCGGTGTTTCTGGAGTTCGTCGGGGTCCAGGCCAGGTTTTTTGAGTATGGGAGTGACTGAAGCCATTTTGAAGCTGGTGGGGACTATACCAGAAGCCAGAGAAGCGTTGATGATGACCACCATGTAGGTACAGAGGGTGGGTAGGCAGTCCTTGACCAGGGCTGTGGGCATGGGGTCCAGGGAGCAGGTGGAGGTTTTGGCCGAGCTGACCAGTTTGGCCACTTGGAGAGCATCCACAGGGGAGAAGGAGGAGAGGTTGGAGTGGGAGAGGCGCGGCACTGGGGGTGCGTCACCAGGTGGCTGAGGTGCAGGTAGGGGGGAGGGCCAGGCGCCAGGAGAAGCTGATGGATGGCCTCGACTTTCGCCTGGAAGAAGTCGAAGAATTTGGAGCACTGATCGGGAGCCCCTGAGGTCTGGGGGGCGTCAGGGGGGCGGGAGTAGGGGGTTGATGGTGGAGAACAGTGTTCTGGGGTTGCTTTGCTTGGCACCGATGAGACGGGAGTAGTAATGAGTCTTGGCGTGGGAGAGAGCTTCCTTGTACGTTTTGACATGGTCACGAAAGGCCAGGAGGTGGACCGTGAGGCCAGTGTTTTTGGAGAGCCTCTCCAGCTGGCGACCAGAGGCCTTCAAGCGGCGGAGTTCGGTGGTGAACCAGGGGTCAGGGCGGGTGAAGGAAACAGTCTGGGTTTTGATGGGGGCGAGAGAGTTGAGACTGAGGGATAGGGCAGTGTTGTAGTGGGCTACAGGCCGTCTCCTCCGCACGGTGGAGTCGGAGGGAGCCGAGGCCATGTGGGTAGCTATCAGGTCGGATAGGGCCGGTGAACTCACAGTCTTGATGTTCCTAAACATAATGGTGCGTTTGGGATACTGCCTGGGCAGGGTGACCGGAACAGTGAAGAGGATGGCGTGGTGGTCAGATACAGCCAGGTCGAGGGCGGAGAGCCGGATCCAGCGTGTGGCCTTTGGTGTGGGTGGAGCCCTGGACATGTTGCTTGATGCTGAAGCAGTCCAGAAGTGAGAGGACTTCAGCAGCGAATGTGCAATTACTGGAGTCCACGAGAATGTTAAAATCACCGAGCAGGAGAGTTGATGGAGACATGGAGCAGAGAGAGGTGAGTAACTCAGACAGCTCAGACAGGAAGGTAGTGGAAGCTTTATGTGGGCGGTAAATGAGGGCAACCTGGAGCGGAGCAGACCCAGCCAGTTTGAAGACAACACACTCAAATGAGGTGGTAGTACTGGGAGTTCTTTAACCAGGATGCCAGCTCGGTGGATAACAGCCAATCCACCGCCACGACCCAGGGAGCGGGGCTTCTGGATGTACAGATAGCCTGGGGGTGTGGCTTGATTGAGTGTTACAAAGTCCTGCTGATTTTGCCATGTCTCTGTTAAGCATAGGATGTCAATGCTTCTGTCAGTGATAATGTCGTGGATGAGTAGTGCTTTGTTGTTGAGGGAGCGGGTATTCAGCAGCATAAATGTCACATGGTTGTTCATAGATGCTGGGGGGAACAAGGAGGGAGAAACCAGCACACTGTCAGCACAGGCCAGGGACCTCAGGTAGATAGAGCGAACGGGAGGTTTGGTCGGATGACGTAGTTTGTAGTGATGTCGACATCGCCGTGCGACAGACCGTCTGTCAGAAACAACGGCAGGGATAGGAGTTTCGGAGTAGAAAAACTTGCATCTGGATGCCCGGGGTATGTAGCGGGGACGACGCAGAATCCCAAGGGATTTGATAACTGCGAGGCAGTCAGGGATAATGTGGCAGAAAAGGTTACGGAGTTCCAGTGGGGAGTATTGGAGGAGCATCGGCGGCGAGCCAGCTAGCAGCTAGCACCATTAGCCCTGCAGAAACCGGACCTCGAACCTCAGCAGCGGTGATGGAAAACAGCCCAGTTGGGATGGCAGGACTGAGGGATGGTTCGGGGACGGGGACTACGTGGATAGCAGAGCACAACGGTGAGCTCGTTATGCTAATGGCAGGACGGCAGAGGCTAGGAGCTAAACAGCAGCCGAAGATAATCGGCTGAGCAACGGAGATGGCAGAAACACAAAACCAGAGCAGAACAATATTTTCGCTGTGTCTGGGAATGAAATAGATTGACGGCAGGGAGTGGTAGATACGAGAAGTAAGCGTCGGCATGAAGAGTGGCGAAAAACACGCCAGCGCCCCCCCCCCCTTTCATGACACCCAGGGCACTGTACAATGTGTTAAATATTCTAAGAGGTAAAGGCAACAGAACATAAGACACAACACAAACATACCATCATGGAGAAGACAATTCAATTGGATGAATGATAGGGACACATGACAGGGAGCACGACAGTGAGTCCTTTGAACAGGTGGGTTTTGAGGAGGGTCTTGAATGTGGTGATTACATTAATGTAAAAGTACCTCCTACAACCACACTTAAGAACATCCAAACTACCGTATACTTTTTCTCACTGACTTTTACATGTCGTAACAGGTTTTTATTTTAGGAATCAAAACATGTGCAGTCCAACAAACCACATATTGCAGCAGCTGATGAGTTCACGGCTCTCTCGCTCAAGGCAGTGATGTAATTTCGAACACTTGAATCAATCTGAAGCACCATGCAAGTCTCTGTGTGTGTGTGTGTGTGTGTGTATTCTTGTATCGTGTGTGTGTGTGTGTGTGAAGTGATGATCGAAAGGGCCATCTATTATTGCTTTTTTCTTTTTTGTTTCATTAGCTCCCTGCCTCCCAATGTTTGTGAAATCTCTCTCTCAGACGGACAGATTGGAAGCGCCTTGATTTGCGCTGAACAAAACAAGCTGGGCGGGGTTTGAGGGGGGGGGGGGGATTACTGCCACTCCAGGACAATTATAATCTGGTCGCTGCCAAGGCAACCTTATCTCCTACCTACCTACCTTCCTCACACACACACACTCTTAATTAGACACGAGTCTCCGTGTGGAAACAACAGCATTGAGTTCTCTGCAGCCTTGAAGCCCCGCGAGGTAACGGTGGTCAAGCTGAAGGAAAATACAGAGACGTTGAAATCATTTAACAAGCAACAGCGTGTCGTACGAACCTTTAGAAAAGATCGTAAATGAGGATGTTGGCAAATTGAATAAAAGGCTTGTAATCCACTAAAGCCCATTGAGTAGTCGCGGCATGAGAAATTAATCCAAAAACAACGTGTTTATTATCTCCTGATCCAACATAAATGGATTGGGTCGTCAGATGTCATTCGAATAAAAGGCACATTGGAAACTTTATAGAGCGGTGCAATGAGGATGTGGAGGACCAGTTAGTATTGCAAGGGTGTCCCAAGGGTCCCAAGGGTGCTCAAATGCTGATTTATAGCTGGGTTTTTTACGATTTCTACTCAAATGGCTTTATAATAAAACCAGACCATAATATATACACATACAGTTTGAGCTTTTCAAAAAGACTATTATTCTGAATTAAGATCAATTTGATGTCTATTTGAATATGTGTTTGGTTGACATGTGTTTTGTTAACAGCAGACCTCAGTTCTGGCTTCTTCATATGTTCATAAAAACATTGACTTTAAGAAAAAGGAAACAGGAAGTGGGAAAATGCTGACTCATTAAGGACTCATTCCTGCGCCACTCTATTCGGTGCAACTGCAAAAGAAATACATTTGTGTTAATAATGTAAGAAAGTTGATAATTATGCTCTTTATTTTTGAAGTACTTTCCTGCATTTTACTTCATAACTTGAGGGAATAATATGTATTTTCATGACACAAATTACTAATCGGTGTTTTTTTTATGTATTTTTATTTATTTATTAATTTTTTTTTTTTTTTTCGAGCGTGTAAAACCAAAGAAAATACAAATGAAACAAAAGACGATGCAGACAAGATACAGTACTATACAAATGAATGCAATAACTAAACGAAATATTTAAATAATAATTGAATAATCTGTAGTATCATTGTCTGATATAAATAAACAACAAAACGTTAGCTAATTACACGTCCGAAAAGGGGTCGGAAGAAGTTTACACTTATTTAATCCGACTCCTTCTCCCTTTTGTTTTTACTTTATTTTTTTTTACATCTTAATATACGTTAACATACAATATAAATGAATACCTTAACCTTGAATAATTCATATAATCATTCATATAATATATACAGGCAAGTTAAAAGAATTGTCTCTATATATTTATAAATATATATATATACTTATGTATACACAAATTCATAAATTGAATACAAAACAAGAACATAACGTTATGGTTTAGCAGTTTCCTCCCTGCACCTTGTGAGAATTGTGTCTTTATACCCTCTTTTTAAATAGTTTGATGTTTGGACATCTCTTCAGCTCCTCACTCACATTGTTCCAGATCTTCACCCCACAAACAGAAACACAAAAACGTCTTTGTTGTGCGCACCCGAACATTAGTGAAGGTAAATGAACCACGTAAATTATAATTCCCTTGTCTTTCATTGAACAATGTCTGAATATTCAGGTAATTGAAAGTTTTTTGCCTTAAACATGATTTGTGCAATTTGGAATTCAACAAGATCTGACAGTTTTAATCATTTTAGCTCTAAGAATAATGGGTTTGTATGATCCCTATAGCCGACATTTGTAATAAGTCTTATTGCTCTTTTTTGTAAAAATAAACAGGGATTGTGTTGTAGTTTTATAATTACTGCCCCAAACCTCTGCACAGTAACTTAAATAAGGTAAGGTAGGTTTCCGTTTAAAAAGAAAAGTATGTTGGCACTAACCACGGTGAAAGCATGGAGGAAGACATGGTGAGGTTTCATAACGTTTCTTCAGATGCATTCGGTGTCAAATCAAATCCATTGGGTTGTTCAGCCGCATCTCAATTAGTCGTTAAACGAAGTGTCTTCTCTTATTAACCCTTTTAACAAACGGCTCGTCCCTGCTCTTAGTTTATTATGCATTTCCCCTGATTTATTCAACTGCCTTTATTTAGTAAATTGCCTTCATTCAGGAGTTACAAAAACAGATATTCCTACCCACACCATTACATCAATATGTCTACTGAAGCTTCAGTGCGTTTGCTGTCCTGAATCCCAAAGAGCAAAGAAAGAAAGAACTTCCAAATTAATGTTTCAATTTCTCAGAAACGCGATATGTGAGGAATTTGAAAGCGTGCTCACGAAATGAATGACCCATGAAGAATAAACAGATGTGCTGATTCAGTCTCTCAGTGTGTGTGTGTGTGTGTGTGTGTGTGTGTGTGTGTGTGTGTGTGTGAGAGAAGGAATCAACACTTCACAGGAACAATGGCACTAATACAAAAAAACAGCTGGAACACATGTATCCACGCAAGCACAAGAAAGAAACACAGTCACACACACACACACACACACACACACACACACACACACACACACACACACACACACACACACACACACACACACACACACACACACACACACACACACACACACACACACACACACACACACACACACACACACACACACACACACACACACACACACACACACACACACACACACACACACACACACACACACACACACGTATATCTTACACACTCTGAGGAGAACATGAAAATACACTGAAATGTACGTGTGTGTGTGTGTGTGTGTGTGTGTGTGCGTGTGTGTGTACACTGTCAGAATGCTACTGCGCCTTTTATCACATAAAATGTAGCTTTGTATTTCCATAAGAAGTAATTTTTCTACTGTAAAGTATTTCTTTTTACAATACGTCTCATCTCATTTGATTATGCGTGTACAAAATTAACTTATTGCCGTATTTCACTTGCACAACAACTACACTGTAAACGTTGTGCAAATGACAATAAAGCCATTACATCGTAAGTGTAGCTTTGCATGTTGAAATGTTCTCTTATCGGTTTAAAAGACAACAATTCAGAGATGCAAAGCAGCAAATATCTCCTTCTACAGTACGTGGTTAGATGTAGCTATTGTTGGCTTTTCTAATACGTTTCTTTATTCTTATTTTAAGCAGGATTGGTTCTCCATGGAGAAAACGTCTTAAGGCCCGGACCAGAGGTCGCGTTAACCGAATATTTTCCGTCAATGACGGATTTTTTCTAACAATGACGGAAACATCTGAAAGCAGTCCGTCATTTAGACGGATTAGAACACAACTCGGAACAGCGCCAACATGTCCACCAGCGGCCCACATTATATTACCTCCTTAGTGGCCAGGTCGACTGAGGGCGATCTGCTGTACTCTACTGTAGTCTGTAACTATTATTTAGTCATTCACACCCCTGTCCCGTTGGTGGCAAGTGTGTGCATATTAAGTAGCTATTGTCTAGTCTTGTTTTTGACCTCGTTGTTTAACCGGCAGCTGATCGTCCGAAGCTTTTTCAATAAGCCCAGTAATTGTGATGGTGGATAAACGAGGTGAAAAAGAGGGATTGATGTGGTGGAGGATGAAGCCAGTAAGACTAAAACTGACAACGTTCAGCCAGCGGCAGAGGGGCAAGCAAGTGGCAAGGAGTTGAAGCGGGAGTACCGGGTTCAGTGGGAGCAAGAGTTTAGTGGCTGAGGGGGAAGATGGCAAAATGTTCTGCGACATCTGTAGAGAAGCTAAGATGAATAACAGATTTGCCCAAGGGTGCACGACGATGCAGAAATCAGCGTTCAGGCGACAGCAGGTCAATTGAGTTGTTCTTGTAAATGTTTTGTTCATATTTTGATTGTAATTGTCTCATTTAAAACGATGGCATTGTTCATATTTGCCTGTTGAGGCCCAATGGTCGTGGTGTTGTTAGCGGCCTCTGCCCCCTCTGCTGTCTGTCAGTGCAGGAACAAATAAATCATTCATGTTCGTGTTGACATGAAAAGTGATCACACAGTCGGTGTCTCTGTTCATCTTTTTGTTTCTCCATGCCCTTAAAGGTTCTGCATGAATCATTAAAACATGAATGAATGAACATTTGCTGCTCAGTACCCAAACATAAATATTAAATATGTCTCATCTCTTCATTAAAACATGAAAAATAAAATGACGGGTAATCATGGATTATGACGGAAATGTTACGATCCTGCCCGACAACGAAAAAGTCTAACGCAACCACTGGCCCGGACACACCGGCCCGATTTCGGCCGTCGATAGATGTCTGGCCGTCGATGAGCGCCCTACTCAGATTGGTGTGTCCAGCACCGTCGTCTCTTTTCGGCCGTGCCGACACCTTCCATGTTGAATCGGGAGGCTGTCGGCAAAAGGCTGTCGGCAAAAGGCTGTCGGCAAAACAAATCACTCTGATTGAGAGTGATTAGCGAATCAGTGCATGAGAAGCGGAAGTGAAGAAGGCACACACAGACGGCTATTATTTCTCATTTTCCAGTACCGCACCAAACATGTTTTCGATTACAAGTCGTTATGTGAAACAGTCTGTGATGGACGAGAGTGAAAATGGAACTATTTGTTGTTTGTATATATCACGCAGTCTGTCTTCCGGTTGCCTCTTTTGAATGACGAATACACACTACCGCCACCTTCTGGTAAGGAGAGTTATTGCCACTCACGCATGCGCAGTCAGTACGTGCTACTTGGCTGTCGGCTGAAGTATTTGCGGTTAGTTCCAGTGCGACTGTTGGCCAAGACGCAGGAGACGTGAGGCGACACAACAATTGGGACCGCCGGGTCCGTCGGGACGTGCTCTTTGGTGTCGGCTTGGTGTGTCAGGGCCTTTACTGCTCAGATGTTTAAAAGTCTCCTTAAACTACAGGATGTTTCTAACCAAATCTTAGAGGCTGAATTATTTAGAAAAAAAGACTTAAATACGCAAAATGGATGGTCTTTCAAAAATGTCATGCCTCTAGGTTTCTCTTTAGTTTTTATTACACAATGAAACGTTTACAAGCCTGAACGATATGAAATGCACTTAACCATCTCCACATCTCACAGGTATTCTTTTTTTCGCGACAATATAAATCAAAGTGTAGGAATATTTGTTCTAAAGTTTATGTTAACCACCAGTTTTAAAATTGACGGTCAGTTCAGGTGACCAATTTCTTGTATTTCTAAATAAAGAAAGACTTCCGTGATCATGGTTTCTCGTTCCATTGTTACTTTAATACTGGAAATACATATATTTCTTATTTGATACTTTTTTAAATGTATTTATGGTAAGATTTGTAGGTATTTTGCATTAAGATTAAAGGTATTTGACTTCAAACGAATTGATTCCTCATGGGAAGGCTATAATCTATGTATGTTCTGCTTTCCTGTTTCAATGTACTTGCTTTTATTGTAAATTGACTGTATATACTTATATTGAATTAGTAGAATTAAAAGTAAATGGACAGATACACATATTGCCCAATGTCAAGGAGAGACTCTGAGGCATGAACTCAATTGCACGACTCAGATAGTGTTTTCAAAAATAAAGCCTTTACTGGAATTTAGCACAGTAATCAAAACAAGGAAAACAAATATACTCTTTCGAGGAAAACTAGCAAGTGATCAATGAGGTAGATCCGTGGGAAGTCCGTGAGGTAATCAGGAACGTGGGTCATAGTAAGACAACGAACTGACAATGAACAGGAGGAAGCTACCACAATCTATACACAGGTAAAGGGGACACAGGTGGAAACAATCAGGGCGGGGAAAACAATCAAGGACGCAGGAGACAGAAGGGGGCGGGGAGCGTGGAGGCCTGAAATGAGAGGGATGATTAATTAAGGGAATAACCATAAAGCACAGGGCAAAGGGAGATGACAAAACTAACATAAAGAATAAACTTTCACTATTAGTTTCCTAGACATGACACCCAATGACTTATCAAGACAAATACAGTGTTTCATCTTTGGGTTTTTAAACATGTAATTTAAAAACACATCGTATACAATGTTATTAGGATTAATGATTTCCAAATAAATCATTCTGCAGATACAAAAAAAATGCTGCTCCAAATACAAGTTAAACAATCATGAAAATAAGGTGTTTTCACTTGAAATAATTACAAAAATCTGCCAATAGAACAAATTAAAATGAGCTTGAAGGGATATTTAGATGAATCAGATCTTGTAATTATGGGGGAACTTGTTGTGAACTATATTTGACCAGAATCAGGAGATGCTGTGTTAAAGGCCCCATGTCATGCTGTTCCGGTTATCACCCGTCCCCTTGTTGTTATGAAGGTTTTAATGCATGTGAACGGTCTGCAGAGTCACAAACCCTCAAAGTGCACCCTGTAGGAGTAAAGCTCTAACTCAGAGAAGACCTGTCTGTGCTGCCCCAGAACGCCTCGTTGGACATTTCTCTTTTTCCATTTGTTTCTTCCGGGAACCAAAATGGACCAATCCGGAGCCCCTCACACACCAGGAGCTTTAGCGTATATTTCCATCTAACAGGGAGTCCCATTGACTTGCATAGAGCTCCCTGGTTGGTAACAGACGAGTTGGGATGGTGGAGAAATGCTCTCCGCAGACCCGTTCTCACAGCGTTAGAAACCTTTTTCTTTTTCAATATCAAGCCACACTTATTGTTTTTACTTCGGCTGTGAGTGTGTGTGTGCTCAGGATGAGTTTCGCGCTGTCTCGCTGACCCGGAAACCACACCAGTAAGCCAGCTCACTGAGCAGCGAGTCTCGCAATGTCCCGACCAATCAGAGCACAGTGGGCTCACAGGGAGGAGGGGGCGGAGCTCCAACAAGCCGTTTAGGACAGAGAGTGAATACACAGACTACACAGAGATGCTGTGAGAAACCAATGAGAGTTAACTCAACAATGGAATTATGATCAGGAGAAATGGCCATGACATGGGACCTTTCAAATATAAGCCGCAAATGCTCAAAAGGTTCTGCTTTCTGATGTTAGTTGGTGACTTTCTAATAAATATGTGAAAAAACATGTACGACTCAAAATAAGATGTTTTGACTTAACAAGATGATACATTGTCTAAAAACAAGACCTTATACCTCACTGCAGTGTTACTTCTGAAGTTATTGTGTCTTATATCAGGTGTAGATATTCTGACTAGATATTAGACAAATATACTTCAAGATTTCAAGTTTTTGTAGTGACAATCAATATTCTCCATGTATTTCCTGTACACCCACTGCTCCTCACACAGTGGCGCCAGCAGGGGGGGCCAGGGGGGGCCATGGCCACCCTGATATATGTGTTGGCCCCCCAACCACACACACCGCCTCCCCAGTCACGTATGCGTAATAGTTTATCTGATATTTAACAACAAATACCCAGCCAGCGAGTCGCTTGATTTGAGCTTCCAACGCTCATACTGCAGCCCCTCCCTCTCCTTCTGCTACCATGGTAACACTCTGATACTCACACACACCACTCTGATACTCGACGCACCACTCTGATACTCGCGCGTACCACTCTGATACTCGCACAGACAGCAGCAGGTTGCAGCAAAACGTTTCTTTCTTCTGACTGGACTGGAGTTGACAAAAATCCACCAGACTTCTAGAAGGTAAGTCGTATTCGTTCGTTGCCTGTTAAGCCCCACAACACTTTAGGCTTTAGTGTGTTAGCTTTAGGTTGCAAAAAACGGAGATATGCTTATCTTTAGCTGTTATGCTGATCAAAATGTGTGTTCAATGGCATTACAACGAGAAAAACGCTGGAAGACCTGGAAAACAGGCTCGGGGCTCAGTAAATGCTGGCTTGACTTCAGGTATAATTCGTCTGTAAACACACTTTGGCGGCTATCCTAGTTAGCGTTAGTTTAGCTTGCTAAGCTAACGCTAGCTGATGTCGGTATGCTGGGATGGTGTAATGCGTAGGCTGCTGTGTGTAATGTCAATCTGCAGAAAATGAAGAGAAAGTCAACAGACATCTCTTCTTATTGTAAGAAGAAGATGAGTAAAGACAGACAGAGCTGGCAGGGGAGCAGCAGCATAGCGCTAGTGAGGAGATGGCCATACATGCTAGAAAGTACATGTAGAACTCTGTTTTGTAAAAGTGAAACTAAAACCTAAGTACAGTTGTATTAATGTGATTGTGACCTTTGTAATCATTGAAGTCTTCGACACACTTTAGGTCTGCAGCTCCTTCAAAATGAAACGAGAATCTATGCAGATGTTCCTCTTCTGTGTTCTGAGGTTCTGAGCCGACCATTAGTCAAGTTTGTTTTCATAATGTGCGAATTTAAAAAAGGGTAACCAGTTTGTTTATAAAGTATACATTTTTTTTTAAAAAACAAATGGAATACAAGCTGTATATATTACTCTCACCACAGTGGCCTCATCTAAAAAAAATAGAAATATATCTCGTCACCTATTTTCTGTCTAACACTAAAAGGTGGTGTTTTGTATCATTTATAATGTTTTGAATTTGCTATAAAGGTCAATAATAGATAGTGTTTTTGTGTTCAATCACAGTATGTATTTACCATTGTATACCCCTTGTATTTTTGGGTCCTATATAAATAAATAAAATAGTCATGTTTGATCCCAGTGTGACAGAAACAGCTTTGTTCAGTCTAAAACAATTTATAACCTAGAGACATAATATAACTGCATGTTGTGTTGCTTTGTGTATTGTATGTGTTGAGAATGCTGAACATGAAAGGAACTTATTTAAATTAAGCTGTATTTGTCTTTTTAAAAGGAAAGAACAACTAGCATATATAAAAAATAAATGACCAACACATGTATGTGTAAGGTAACAGCCTTGACAGGCCACTAGGTGTTGCTGTTGCGCAGTAAATTGTTGTTTTTTGTCCATTGTGGGACACCGTATTTCTCTTGTTGTTCTGGGTGTGGCCGCCATCTTGGCGCTAATGTTTATATTCACTCCGCAAAAGGTGAGTTAATGGCGGCAAATAATTGTACACATTATTACGTTAAAAACGTCCAAACATTCCATTTATTTAATGAATGGGTTAGTTTAAATGTGTATTTATCCGTTTGTGTATTTTTGGGAGTGAGATGTTTATGTGTTGTCTGTTCATTTGGTTATTGTATTGGTTAGCATGTAGCTAATGCGCTAATGTTTATATTCACTCCGCAAAAGGTGTGTCAGAAGAGCTGCCATTGAATAAATCGCCACTCAGCGTCTCCACCGCAATCCGATCTGCTGTGTCCTGTTTTCCGCCCCTCTGCATAACCCAGTCCCATGGTGTTCAGAGAGGCGACGGGACATCTGGGTTACATACACATAACACAAAACAAGGTTCTTTTAAATCAGGGGTGGGGAACCGTGTATACGGCCCGCGAGACAATTTGGTACGGCCCTCGAGGTAATTTATAAACACACGCAAAAAAGAAAAAAAATCTAGAAATCTAGACCGCAAAAAAAATTAAACAAGCGAGTGCCTGTTTTTCCTGGCCAAGGTCAGGGTCCATGAACACAACACGAGCCTAACGTGTCATCACGTGGTATATGTCTCGACTGACAGGGGTGTAGTTCTGACGGAGAGCACCAGAACGTGGCTCGGCACTTCAGATAAGGAGCCGTACACATGCCGCAGTTTTTGCGTGGCTGTGTCTTTAGTTGAAAGCCCAGTGGTGATCTGCTCATCTGTCATACTGATCAGACAGTCAATAGCTTTGTTGTTATTAGCATCTGGTTAGCTAGCTATGCTAACGAATATAAGAAGCTTTTTCTACAACCAGTGAGGTAAAGGCACATGATCATTATAGTTATAAAAAAATAAGAGAATAAAGTAAACAGGTATAAAATACAGTACTATATGACAGTAAAAAAAAGTTGTTATTAATAAACAAGAATACAGTTTGAAAGGGGAGTGATTTGTAAAATATCCATAAAGAAAAAGTAAATATGCTTACAGTTCTGTTTCATATGGGTGTTGAGAGATTATCCATAGATCTCTTAATGTTGCTCTCAAAGTGCACCAGATTGATGCTTTTAACTTCAACATTTAAAAAAAAATCTTCCCGGGAGGAGGTTAGGTCCCCCCCACTTAAATCATGTTTACATGGATAGGAAACTAAATACATCTGCACATTTGTGTCCATATCTTTCTGTTTTGGTGGTCATGCCACAACCGTGCACGTGCATGCATACGTGAGTCATGGTAAGATATCTGGATTAAGAGGTTGCTTTTTCTTTGCACAGCATGAAAGAAAGAAGAAATAAATGGGCTGTGATTTTAGTATTTTTAAGCAGAGGTCAATAATTTGTACGGCCCTCGGAGGATGTTGAAAAAATGTAAATGGCCCTTGAGAGGAAAAAGGTTCCCCACCCCTGTTTTAAATGTTAACTATCCGTATTATATTCACTTCAGATGAATAGGTTCAGAAAATGTAAAATGAGAAACCAAAGTATATCAGTCGGTGATTCTCTTTGCCATTGTTTTCATCTAGTCTATACTTTTACAACAATTACATTTTTGGTTTTGGTGGGCCACCCCAAGATGTTCATTTGGCCACCCCTATGAACAATGTCTGGAGGCGCCACTGCTCCTCACACGCCGTATGCATTAACTTTTACAACCTCACAATACTTTACGTTCTGTTTTACCGATCGACTGTTTCATTGCTTTTATTGCTTCTCCTCCCCATTACCTCTGTTGGGCACAAGCCCCAAAGGGATACGTACATGTCCTCTTTGTTTTAAGCCAGCAAACACATACAGCACACACAGGCATCAATAATAAGGAAATAAGTATTAATGTCTCCGCCTGCAGAATAAACCCAAACATTTCCTCACAGATTTGAGCTCGGAAACACGTCTGCGGGAAAACAAAATGTCCTCCTCAGCACTTTTTTTAACCTGTCAGCTATGATGAAGCATGCTAATATTCTTATTTCACAGCTTATGATAAAGCTATAGTAAACACAGTGTGGGGGGGTGATGGATGTTTTGTTGCTGGTTGAGATTTTCTTTTTGCTTTTTGTTGGGAGAATACTGAATGTCCTTTTCCAACATGAGAGTAACATGATAACAAAGGTATCCCAACTGCAGCGGAGTACCTGACAGGATGTGTGATGACCGAGAAGAGCATCAGGACTGTTTGAGGCATGTGATAGCTATGTGATTAACATGATGATTCAGCCTCTATGGAGAGAGACATCAAGCATGCTCATTTCTGACGTGGAGCTGATCTGAAGTAAACATTGAAGACTGCTTTCTATTCCTCCATCTTGTGACTGTGTGACTCCCTCTCTTGGATATCAGCATGTGAAGGACACTGCTCAGGAACTAGCTGATGCTCTGTATGTGAGGACTGCTTCCATTCTGGAGAGGATCACAGATACATGGATCCTGAGGCTGAAGCTCAAGCCGGTGACCAGTGATTATTAACATTTTAAGTTTTCAGAAAAAGTCCGAATTTTGGAGATTTTGAGAAAAAGCCAGAATTTTTAGGAAAAAGTCAGAATTTTGATATTTTGATAAAATGTCATAATTTTGAGAGAAAGTCAGAATTTTTGAGATTCTCTGAAAAAAGCTTTCGAGAAAAAAGTCAGTATTTTGAACGTGACAGGAAGTATGATTACCTACAAGACCCGGTATTCCTCCATCTTGTGACTGTGTGACTCCCTCTCTTGGATATCAGCATGTGAAGGACTCTGCTCAGGAACTAGCTGATGCTCTGTATGTGATGACTCCTTCCCTTCTGGAGAGGATCACAGATACATGGATCCTGAGGCTGAAGCTCAAGCCGGGGACCAGGGAGATTCTTCCAACACTATTCCTCTCTGTGATGGAGGGATGTTCGCTGCTACTCTTCCTCTCTTTCTCTTACAACAGATGTTCGATTGGCCATAATTGGCTGCTGTTTGCAGCTATGTATTGATCACCTCCATAGACCCTCAATTCCACCCCTCCTCCCAACTTCTCTCTCTCTCTCTCTCTCTCTCTGCAGCTACTTTGATAAGCATGGTGGATGGCATGCCGTCATCTGTGCCGACTAACTCTTGAATCAATAGGCAAGTGCAGACGCTCAGCAGTCTATTTATCGTAGAGATGGTGAGGAATAGTAATGCTCTGAGATGAAAACCAAGAGAGAGAGAGGGTGAGAGAGACAGGGAGAGAGACAGGGTTCTCACACCTTTTCCAAAGTCAAATTCAAGCACTTTTCAACCATTTTCAAGCATTTTCAAATTACATATTTATATACACATACTTATACTCAAATGATTATTTCCCTACCTCACATTAAATCAGATGTTCTTTATGCTATAAACAACCAAATGTGTGTTTCGTAATAGCCTTCTACACGAGGATGACAAATTAAAGAAAATAAAACTAAGTTTAATATTTCAAAATGAGTGAACCATCTGTAAGTAGACTGGGCCTCCCAGAGAGGTGGAAGGGATGGAGTGGGCGCTGACACATCAGAAATGCGCTTTAGATCTTCCTCTTGAGATGCTGCTCGCTTACTTTAAGTACAAGTTCAATTAGACAGAACAAATAAGTACGAAAACGGGAGACAACTCTCACTCCACGAAGAGAGAGAGAAATAAGATAATGAATGTTTTAAACGTGTGTGGAGTGGCGCCAAACCGTAGATCTCTCTCTTGAGATGCTACTCGATTATTTTAAAGTACAAGTTCAATTAAACAAATCGCAATCTTGTTTTAAACATGTTTTATAATTGTTTGTGTGATAGAGACGATGCAATGTTTTTAGTGTTTGTTGATTGTTATGCTATTAGCTCCAATCTGGCATAATTCATCTCTTCTCTTTTCTGAGATTAACGTATTTGTATGCATGTTGAAATAAATACATAATACAAATATAATACAATCCGCTAAATAAGTACGAACAAGGGAGACAACTCTTTCTGCTTAACTACACAAAGAGAGAGAGAGAGAGAGAGAGAGAGAGGAGAGAGAGAGAGAGAGAGAGAGAGAGAGAGAGAGAGGAGAGAGAGAGAGAGAGAGAGAGAGAGAGAGAGAGAGAGAGAGAGAGAGAAATGCATTAATGAATGAACTGAAACATGTTTTACAGAAAGTAATGTTACCTGACACTGTGTGTAAAATGGCAAACACCCAAGAACCGAAACTGTTGGTTGCCATGGTGACGCCATCTTGAGATTCTACTCACTTATTTTAAGTACGAGTTCAATTAGACAAATCGCACGCCGCTAAATAAGAAAGAAAAAGGGAGAAAACTACAGACAACTTTGCTAGACAATTCTGCAATATGCATCAAGTGGTGTGGCTAAGCTTTGAATTGATACGATGAGATATGTAGGATGAGATAAGATAAGAAATACATTGTTGTTCCAGAGTTACAAAAATACAATAATAAAACTGTACACGAACAGCGCAGTAAAATCTACAGGAAACATAATTAATGTAAACTACTGTACAGTGACCAGCAGTATAGTCGTGCAGAAAAACGTAGTGGCAGATATTAAAGGACATTATTAATAATAATATTGGCGTGTGGCGCAGTGGGTTAGTGCGCTGATCTTCAAATCAGAGGATCAGTTCGAGTCCCAGTGCAGTCAGCATGTCGTTGTGTGGCAAGACACTTCACCCCAAATTGCTCCTGAGGGGATTGCCCACAGTAAGTCGCTTTGGATCAAAGCGTCTAACAAGTGATGTAATGTATTGATCAGGCCCTTCCTACATTTAGGACATGTTTAAGATGGACCCGGGTAAAAACAAAAATCTTGGTTGCGGTCGGATAGTCCAACAATCAGCTCCTAACGTCCAACCCTATCGTCTATTCCTCGACCTCTGAGTGAAACGTCACGGGTTAAGGGATAGTGGATAGGAGAATTCAAAAGGACTTAGGATAAGAGACTGCGGTACTTTAGAGAATCCGACTGCACTCACAAGATGGTGGTCGGAGGCGGAGCTCCCCATAGATATCAAATCAGTAGAACGTGTACATATCTTCAACACAGTAAAACAAAGACATCTTACCTTTGAATATAGTTCGTAGAAAGGTTGGGTTCCTTGCAGCAAATGCAAAATACAGTAGCACTCACAATGGGTTGGTTTATTTAAGCTCATGCACTTGCAGGGTTCTCGCTGTTTTTAAAAGAATTGTTGATTGCTTATTGTCAGTTGCTTTGGATTAAACTGTCAGCTAAATGAAATTGTCGACACACCAATTGCCGACCTGTGCCTTTATTATGATTCACATCTCAACACGTGTGTAAAGTGTTGTGAGTGACACCAAAGTGGGGCTTTGTGTGCGACTTGTTCCAATTAAGAGAAATTCCACAACATACAATAAAGCGATTCCAACATTTCGTCACTTAGAGAAAGGCTCTGTTTCTGTTTTCAGGGCAACATCCAAATGCTAGTGTCCATTCCCAAAGATATTGAGTTATTTTGTATATATTGATTGTTGTGCTTTTATTGATGTCTTAATGTGTGCTTATGTATACATATGTCTGTTGATCGTGTATATACATATTTGTATACATATGTTTTATATATAATATATTTGTATGTTTTTTATTCGGGATTGTGGGAAACGGTTTTTCGATCTCTCTGTACACACAAATTGGAAGATTGACAATAAAGTTGACTGACTTTGAACATGGTTTTCCAGCATGGTGTCTGCACACAGCTCTGACTTGAACTGCACGTAACGCCTTTGGGACGAACAGGTACGCAAACATGGAGTTGAAGCGTTGGACATTGCTAATGTTTTTGTGTCTGACTCAGAAAAACCTTGCAGTCATGTTCTGAAATACTACTGGCTTTACATCGGGGGTGTCAAACTCAAGGCCCGGGGGCCAAATCCGGCCCGCGACTTCATTTCATGTGGCCCCGCAAGAGCTTGCAAAGAATATAATACGTTTATTATACGGTTACGTTCCGCTTTACAGAAGCAGGTTGCCCATAAACTACATGTCCCACAATGCATCTTGTTTTGTGACATGCGCACTGAAGAGACTTGCAACTATTTGCCCTGGCTTTCAGACGTAGTTAATTACTAAGTTATTCTCCTATCCGATATTAATCCAATTCAGAGGCAATAATGTAATATAATGCATTATTTTATATATATATTATATATTTATATATGTATTTTTAGATAGTCTTAAAGTTACAACCGGCCCTTTGAGTGCAACCTTGATGCGAATGTGGCCCGCGATGAAATTGAGTTTGACACCCCTGCTTTATAGTGTGTCCATAGATGGTGTGTTCCACTCACTTGTGGGATTTAGTCCCATTATGGATTGAAAACTTGTGTGAGAATGTGTCCCTCGTGTAACAGTTGGAGTGGTGTTTAGTGCTAATGTGTAGTAGTGTTTTGTATTCAATAATTCTGTGCTTTGTATTTAATAATGCTGTGTTAATTATTTATAAAACGTTCGGTCTAGAATCAGTGGGCAGAACCTCCAGAGCGTCACTTTACGCAGGAGATTATTTTAGTGGGGACTCCCCCTCTTCATATTGTGTCCCTCATGTTTCCTCTTCCCTTTTTGTTCCACATGAGACCAGTCGGTGAGAGGAAACAGAACAATTGAATAACGACTGATTTTGTTGAATATTGTCAGTGAATAAACGGAGAGGGTCTCGTCCATCAACGTCATAAACACACCGCAGACACCGCACATCGACACCGGTTACACTCGCACATTTGGTTTACAATGAAAAAGTCTGAATTGTTGTACTCACGTCGGCGACCCCGGCCTCCAGGATGCTGACCTTAGCTTCTTTCTCCAGATCCTCTTTCTGTTTAACTGTAAAGAACAGAGAGAAACTCATCCATTAATGAACGAGTAACCGTACGCTGTGTGTCGAACGGAAAACACCCCAAAACAGCCTCTTGTGGAGTCCATGGTGGTGTGGAAATGCATTTCAGTGTGTTCAAATCCATTAAGAGTCGTGTTTTAGCTTTTATCTCGAGCTTGTGGAGTGAGCAGGTAAGACATTAAAATCACAGTTAGTCAATGGTCTTATTGGCTGACGAGTCAAGACGTACAGTATATATACTCTTATAAAAATACCTTAAAATACCTTTTCTGCCTTCACCATTTCGAAATTCCCACCTCTCAAGATTCAAGGCTTTATCATCATGTGTACATTAGATATGAAAAACTTAAGACACAAGCTCCTCCAACAGAGAACATGAATATATATATAGGACATTCACAAATAAAACAGATCAAATAGTGCAAGAGAATGTTGTAAGATGTGCATGTCAATACAAATAAAATAGAAATAGTGCAATAAATACAAGTAAATGGAATATGATATATTAGATCAATAATTTGCAAGATGCAAAAAGATGAATGTTTATGGATGTTCTTTGAAAAGTGGCTGTGCCGATCCGAGAACAGCAGTTTGAGATAATGAAAATACTGAAAAGTGTTTTGTTGTAACCGTGCACTGAGTGTAAAATGGAAAAACACCCCAAAACAGAAACTTTTGATGTCCATGGCGGTGTGTAAAATGCATACTCGTGTGTGCAAATCAATCAAGAGTCACATTTTCAGTTTTTATCTCGAGTCGTTAGCGGGTAAGACATATGTACTATTTACCATATCGGCTGGACATACAGGACTCTAAACGTTCCTATACTCTAAACCAGTGGTTCCCAACCTGGGCGGCGCGCGGTCGATTTGAGGCCAAATATTATATTTTAGACTTTTTTTTTTTTTTTACATATAATTGGAAAGCAATACATGATTGTCACTAAAAGCCTTGTCTCTACATATACAAAATAATTGATTAATTAATTTGAATAAAAGTTCAAGTTAGTATTAAAGGCATAAAAAGACAGAAATATAATTCTTTCTATAATAGAAATGTTTCTTCTGCCCGTAAAGTGTCCAAACCGGGCTTGTCTGGATAAGCGCATGTATAAAACATAGTCGTTGTCCATGCCGGCGCAACTTCCAACAGGAGTCATTTGGGGGGGCTCTTGGGAAAAACGGTTGGGAACCCCTGCTCTAAACGTTCCTAAACATGTAATAGCTGCGATGGCCGACAGGGCAAAACGTAGTATATTCACAAATAACCCTCTCAGGACGTGACATGCAATATTTCGTAAAAAAAAAAAACATGGACTGTCAAATAATCTTCAAACTATGGATCCTACACTTCCACTGGACGTATATTTTAAAAGTACAATATAACCTTCTCGCTAGAGATGTAATCAAACAGCATTATAACGGCCAAACTATCAATTTAGCATTTTCCACTAAAAACAAATCGGGTGTCCGCCACGTTTTTTTTTTCTCACTGGGAAAGTTTGCGATCACGTGACATGGACTGTGGTCATTAGAAATGAATAGGAACACATATTGTATCCATGTCTCGTCCTGAGAGGGTTATTTGTGAACGACCAACGTAGCTATTACACGTTTTTGTGAGACTGGGTTGGTTTTAGAGGGGGGATTTTTGAAATGGTGAATGCAGAAAAGGTATTTTTTAAGTGAGACTGGGTTCCTAAAACCAACTGTAATGGCTCTGCCTATCCGAGAACAGCACTTTGAGCTAATGAGCGTTGAATGTCGCTGGGTTTTCATGTGTGATACTACCCAAACGTTTTGCTGAATTAGGCCAACAACACCTCCACAGGGCTCCTCAATAAATCGTGCCGTTCCAGAACCAAATGAGCTATTACTGTAGCATATGAAATTTAAAACTCTTAACCTGAACAGCCGCCGGGCAAAATATTACAACACATTTCCAGACAAATATAATTAAACCCTGCACAAAGCTCTCTTGTTTCACCGCCTTGAAGGGAAATAAATGGAGGGCTACAATTGAAATTCACAGCAGCGAACATATTAAAGCCAGGACAACAATGTTATGAAGAAAAAGAAAAAAGAGAATGGAAACATAATTACATTCACTTTACTTTGCATCTGAATACACCGGTGTGCAGACAGAGCGCTTCTCCTTTGTTGACACACCAGGCAGATGAAGGATATGCAAATAGAAAAGCCTTGACTCCAGATTCAGCTTTTATAATCAGACCTTCAATCTGTCAGAGCAGACATCAGACCTTTAACACCACCCTCTGGCTCCCTATATTAAACCATAGCTATAGGCAACATTTGAATATCTCTATACCTAAAAACAACACATAGCGGTATAGATGCAAGTGTGTGCATCTTTATGTTACTGCGTGGCAGCTTTAAGGGTGTTATATGATATTACTTAGAACCTATCGATGCTAACACGACACAGTATGTTTAATAATATGCATACACCGATAGGCAAAGAGAGCATTTCAATCTCTCTAATACCTAAACAAACAATTATGTGGCAGCTTTAAATGTGTTATATGATACAACCTGGAATTTTATTTTATTTATTTATTCATTTTTTATTTGTTTTAAATGATTGTATGTTGAATGCCAATGGGAAGCACGTTAGGCGCTTTCACACCAAGTACTTTTCCCAGGAATAGTTCCCCGGAACTCTTTAATTCGTGTTCACACCGGAATAAGTTCCCTGTTGGAGGATTAGGCAAATGAAGCCGCTGACGTCACTTCTTCTTCTTCTGCTTTGGGTTTACTGGCAGGACGCAAACAAATTCACGGCGTATACTGCCCCCCGAAGTTCCCGGGCGGAAGTCCCCGGAGTTGGGGATGGCTTCAGTAGAAGCTGCTGGGACTCCCAGCAGCTTCAACTGAAGCCATCCAAGTAAATCGCCAGAACGCCGACACCTCCTCATCTCCACCGCTCCCATGTTTTATTTTGTGTTGCCATAAGTTAGTCTCTCTCCGTTGGTGCGCAGGGTTAATGCTAATGCTAATAATGCTAATGCGAGCAAATAAAATGGCGGCTTCACAAAACTTTTCTGAGTTTTACGGGCCGTTGGTTTGTAATTCGCCCAGCCAATCAGACATAGGAACCTTTTCCTCCCCAGGAAAGTACCACCTCTCTAGCAGGGACTAAAAAGGGGTGAAAAGGTTCCCGAAAAAAAGTTCTAGTTCCAGATCTTTTTGGTGTGAACGCAAAATCGCCTTTAGCTTAGCGATGGTGACGTGAAGTCATGTGACCGTGCTGTAGTTCCTTTATAGCCCAACATTAGCCGCCTTTAGCTTAGCGGTGGTGACGTGAAGTCATGTGACCGTGCTGTAGTTCCTTTATAGCCCAACATTAGCCTCCTTTAGCTTAGCGGTGGTGACGTGAAGTCATGTGACCGTGCTGTAGTTCCTTTATAGCCCAACATTAGCCTCCTTTAGCTTAGCGGTGGTGACGTGAAGTCATGTGATCGTGCTGTAGTTCCTTTATAGCCCAACATTAGTCGCCTTTAGCTTAGCGGTGGTGACGTGAAGTCATGTGACCGTGCTGTAGTTCCTTTATGAGATAAATAAAATATCCTGTTTCTGATTCTGTATTGATAGCTTTAATAAAATACTCTCATCTAGGAAACATATTCTTTAATAAACCACAGTGGATAGAGGACAGCCTGCAGGTCGAGGCCCTGGACAGAGACGTATGAAACCTTGTCGGGGGGAGCAGAGTGGGCCGACATGTCTTTATACTTCCTGTCAGCAGGAAGCCACTGCATGCCCGGCTCCTTCAGGGAAAAATAGAAGCTGATGTGGCTGAATTGGTTTGTCACTGTCGCCCTTTTCTGTTCACTGAGGAACATCTCAATCGACTTCTGCTTCAGCGTCTGACGGAAAGATCTGTTACGTCTTTTTTGGGTTCGCCTACGTCTCATGTGTTTTTCTTTCACTCAAGTCAAAAGGTAAACAGGTGGTTGTGACATTATGATTGGGGTTTGAAAGGAAGCGCAACATGGATCAGCAATTTTGTATTAGGGGATAGAGTTGATTTGGGAATATGCATTGATTACTTAAAAGTGAAATGACAGATTTAAAAGGCTGTACACCCTGACCGAGTAGCTGTACTTTCTCATGGTTATTGGCAAATACCACATTTCCAACTGTTATTGCTTACTTATTGTATGAATTAGTGAGTAAGAAAGCTAATTTTCCATTTAAAAACTGGAAATTAGTCAACATTTTACCCCTTTCTGTCCCCTGGTCTGGAAGTCAATGGTTTTCTGAGGGTGTTTTTTGTTGTTAGCATTAAATAAGGTCTGTGGAGAGATCTTTCTGCAAAGAGATTTTAATTCTATGACCCCACTGGTTAATTTAAAAAGTGTGGTTCCTAACAAGTGTCTAAATGAGATGACTAAACGTCATCACGCCCAACATTAGCCGCCTTTAGCTTAGCGGTGGTGACGTGAAGTCATGTGACCGTGCTGTAGTTCCTTTATAGCCCAACATTAGCCACCTTTAGCTTAGCGGTGGTGACGTGAAGTCATGTGACCGTACTGTAGTTCCTTTATAGCCTAACATTAGCTACCTTTAGCTTAGCGGTGGTGACGTGAAGTCATGTGACCGTACTGTAGTTCCTTTATAGCCTAACGTGAGTTTCTGTACTTCAAAAATCATAAAGTGGTGTTAACATGTGGAGATTATCCTGCTTAACAAAAGTGTAAGTATCATAAATGTTTGTTTTCTGAAATGCTAACTCAGGAAAAGGTGAGGAGTAGTTTGTTTAGAAGTATGTTTTGTTCTGAAGATAAACGTACTGGCTTTTAGAAATAAAGGAATAATTAATTCAGCTTTAACTTACTTTGTTTCCACCTATACTGTCAATTATTTTGTTTGTGCACTTTCTTTCAAACGGCAGCTATTACTTACTTTGAATAAAAGTTGCAGCGGTGCCAGTGGATTGATTAATCCGAAATGTTTCTAAAGGATTAATTAAGTCCAAATGAAACACAGGCAGAGATGGTAAACAGCAGGAAACTCTGGGACCAGACTCGTGGAACAAGTAAATACTCTGCTGCCTGGTAATTGGTGAGGCAAAACCTATTTGAGTTGCATCTGCAGGAAAGCCTAATTGACAGGCACAACACACACACCTAAAAACAGACACACAGATTTAATTTTTGATACAAAATCTGAGTAAAAAGCCAGAAAAACCCCAAAACAAACATGAAAGCGCTCGACGTGAGGTTTCTGGTGAGAGAATCTGAAAAAATAAAGACTAAAATCCACGTCATTAGTGTGTCTGCCTGCAAAACCCAACATGCATGGTCTCTATGTTTATCTTTCCTTCTTTAATATACACATGTTCTTTAGAAAGACAGACTAAAATAAAGTAAATGGACAGATAGAATGCCCAGTAATTTCGTATTTCTATGTAGTGTCTCTACTGTGATATGTCTCCAAGCTTTGATGTTCAGAAAGCTCTTTATTTTTATCATACTTAAGTACTTTTCACCCTCTGTCTGAAACCAGAGCCAAGTCTGCTCTGATCTGGCCGGCTCTGTTGTGATTGGTCAACCGCTTAGAGATGTCCCGCCCCCTTAGCCTATCATGTGCAATGTGTTGGAGCGCTAGCTAATAGAAGCACAGTAGCGTTCAACAAGAAATTATTTCTAAAAATATGAAATAAATCTTTCTGCAGATTCTCAAAAGATCAAACCATCCAATTATCTTTTATGTAATGTTATTTGCTGTATTGTCAGGTGAATTAACCCGTGCACACACACGTTTAATTCTTGATAAAACATCAGAGTAAAACCCCTGATACACCCAAACACAAACAAACATGAAAGCGCTCGACAGTACGTGATGTTTCTTGGGAGGGAATCCAAATATATTACAGCAACACCCCGGTTCCCCCTGAGATACAAACCAGAGACTCCATCACAAGCAGAAACCTCCGTCTAATTAACCGACAAGTCTACGGATCCCCTCAACAACACCTCGCCCTCTCATAAAACGTAGCTTCGACCCTCTCTTCTCCTGCAGACTACAAATGAGTGCGAGTCGAACGAGAGCACTGCTCGTGATCAGAGCATCCAAGGTGCCATCCCGGCGAGCTTTCTCTCCGAAACCCAAATTGGATCCATTTTTAAGAAACTGCTATGCGTGTCGTGATCAAACCGCCTTTCCCTTTTTTCCCGCCCTGGCTGGCAGGGTGTGAAAATAAAAAGCTGTAATGTAGAAACAAATGGGAACGAAGCTGCTGATGGACGACAGACTGAGGGCGAGTGGAAGGGAAATGATCGAGATTACTCTCAAGAATATCCCATCTTCCGTTGTGCCTTTCAGATACAGGTGGGGGGGGACATTGAGCCTGAAGGAAGTCATGAGCACCAAATCTCATTTCTAGTAAAAAAACAAAAACAAGGGGCCCCTTTATTTTCCCTCCAAAACACACGGAGGCGCTTCATTTGTCAGCCCTGTCCGTGAGTGTTGCTTTATGTTGACTCAATGTATCTGAGGCGCCTAAAGGGAAACACAGCGAGTGCCGGGGATTCAGAAACGCGCCATTTTTCACCGGTGACAAAAGGGAAAAAGGCCCGAGCTGGCTCCACGAGTCCTGCGACAACAGAATAGATGCTTTTGGGGCAACTGAGAGGTCGTTATTTCACCCAGGAACCACACCCACCGAGCGAACCTCCATACCTCCCGGGTACGTTTCAGCAGAAGTATAATTAGAAGAAAACAACAGCCATCTTTCAAGAGGGAGAGCACGGCTGCAGCGACACAGTGAAGGGACGTAATCACATTAGTTCATCAGAGCCACGGTCCCCGGGCAGATTCAAATATATCGCTGGATGTTTTTGAGTTTCTTTCTCCATGCCTTTCTGTGTACGATCAGGTCCAATGCTCCCGACGATCAGGGAATGTCTTGCAGATAATACAAACAGGAATACACATGTTGCAGCTTATAGACAAAAGCAAGCAGAAATCACGTTGTTCGCTAATGTGAAAAAAGCTCAAAGTTGAAGCAAGAGGAAGGCTAAAAGAAGTCCAGTCATTATTCCAGATACAGAGAAACACATCTGAGGAGTAAACTATATGAAATACAGATGAGACGCAGCAGGACACGATGAACAAACATGTATATACAGGCTGTGCCGATTGCTTTTTTAAACCAGCAACAAACCGGCAGACATGTGATTACATGTGTCTGGAAACATGGTTATTACTACAACATCAGTTTTCTTGCTGTTGAAACTGTGGTCAGATTTAAAGCACTTTTAAAAATACTTTAGAAGATGAAAGTATTTCATATGAAGCCAAGCTGTTGGTCTTTAAGGGACAGGAAGACAACTGGTATATCTGACTGGTTCATGTGCCCCATATAAGCACCCTTAGAAACACTTCATTTGTATATTTACAATAGGGTTAGATTTTCTTTGTCCTGAGGTTTTAAGTTCATTTATTCTATATTATTTTAATTTATTGTTTCGTCCACGTTCCCATGTATTGTGTGTCATCACGTCTGTGTTGAGCATTGCCCTTTGCGCTGATACATGTCAAATTAGAAAAAAGGCACACATTAGTATTTTACAAAAAGGGGCCAAAATATCCCTTTTGCAGCAACATGGACGTACACATGAGCGTGATGTGGCTGTGCCTGTGTGACGTGAACATGTCAACTTGATTAGTATGGAACATAATCATATGAGAAAAGCTGCATCAACAAAACATTCATGAAGCATGTACGTTAATTTGTCTAACAAGGTGTAACAGTTTTAGCACCAGATGACCAACATAGATCAGACTTTTCCCCCTAAAACACACACACACACACACACACACACACACACACACACACACACACACACACACACACACACACCACACACACACACACACACACACACACACACACACACACACACACACACACACACACACACACACACACACACACACACACACACACACACACACACACACACACACACACTTTTCTAAATGAACTCTTCATCTCATAATGGACGCTGCCAGTATTTCTGTCAACACGCATTGGCCTGTCAGTTTTTCAAAAGCGTCTTAATTAGATATGGTTTCACTCTCACTTGCATTAATTTGATTTCTGATATCAACTTTTCAGCCTTCAATCTGTTCCTCGTTGATCCCCCCCCTCACCCCCCTCACTCCCTCACCCCCTCACCCCCTCACCCGTGGGTGTTATTGCCTGCAGTGATGGAGGATGCGGTAGCTTCGGTTGTATTAATGTGGGTGAATACGTGTGTGTGTGTGTGTGTGTGTGTGTGTGTGTGTGTGTGTGTGTGTGTGTGTGTGTGTGTGTGTGTGTGTGTGTGTGTGTGTGTGTGTGTGTGTGTG
>NC_047519.1:40442338-40458738 GCF_902827115.2 Pseudochaenichthys georgianus
TCAATCTTCATCAGTCTTTCCTGAAGTCTCTTGTATTCCCCTTCCCTCCTTCCTTCATGTATCCCTTACTGCCCTACTCCCTCCCCTCTGCTCTCACTCTTCCCTTTCCTCTTCGCTCACTTCCATCGTCTTGCCTCCCATTCCTCCTCCTCTCTACCTCTCCTCTCCTCACAGAGTGTTTGTGGGGGGTGTTTATAGCGTTGATAAGTGGCAGATGACGATCACTTGGCGGGGCCAGAGATAAAGCTGCCAAAACGGGGGACGCTATTTATCAAACTGCCAACGCTGAGCCAAACATCGCCCATCGAGGAGGGAGGGAGGAAGTCAGGGAAGCTCTCCATCTCCTCACGGGAGAAACTCCCTGACAGGCTAACTGGATTGTTTCTGTAAATGATGCTCAGTGTTCGCTCCGGTGCCAAACAGAGCGATGTGTACTGCTTCAGGACGGAGAGGCAGTTGCAAATGTTGTTGTTTTTAAATTATAAAGAGACAAAATGAAGTGCTGCTTCGCTTTCTGTGAATATGTAGAATGAGAAGTTGAGGCACTGCTTTTCAAGACCACGAAAAGTCGATGACAAAAGTGTGTCAGCATATATATTCAAAACATGCATCTGTTTACAGTTTTATTTTAAAGGGCCCATGTCATGCTGTTCCGGTTATCAACGCGTTACTGTAATAATATTACTTTTGTCGGTAGGAGTAGTGTAACGCGCTACTTTTATAATCCAGTAATCACACTACAGTTACTAACATTGCCCCGACACGCGTTACTTCGTTACTTTCTAAAATCAGTCATAATCAAACCTCAACAAACACCTGCAAAGAACACATGCTAAGGTGAAGCTAACGCACATAGCTGCTGTTTATTTATATCACACACGTCTGTTCTTCTTCTCTGTTTTCCGGTTGTTGCCTGTTTTGAATGACGAATACACACTACCGCCGCCTGCTGGTAAGGAGAGTTATTGCCACTCACGCATGCGCAGTTCGTACGTGCTCGGCTGAAGTCTTTGCGGTGTCTGGTTCCAGTGCAACACATGGCCAACACGCAGGAGAACACGCCGACGCAACAGCGTGAGCAGAGATAGACTGCGCAAAATATACAGATAGCAGGAGACAGAGGACAGCCACGGTCAGATAGCAGGAGACAGAGGACAGCCACGGTCAGATAGCAGGAGACAGAGGACAGCCAAGGTCAGATAGCAGGAGACAGAGGACAGCCCCGGTCAGATAGGAAAGCATTCAGGATCTGGATCAGTCTTATGCGATGGAAACGAAAGAGAACATTTGAAACTTTAGCAGTCTGAGTGATCTGCCTGCAGGGAGGGGCGGGCCGGCCCTGCGAGTAAAGTAACGAGTAAAGTAACGAGTTACTTTATGTAGAGAGTAACGAAGTAGTGTAATATATTACTTTTTTTTAGTAACGACCCCATCCCTGGTTGGTAACAGACGAGTTGGGATGGTGGAGGAATGCTCTCCGCAGACCCATTCTCACAGCGTTAGAAACCTTTTTCTTTCTCAATATCAAGCCACACTTATTGTTTTTACTTCGGCTGTGAGTGTTTGCGTGTGCCAGGATGAGTTTCGCTTGTTCTCGCTGTATCGCCGAGCCGGAAACCTGTCCGATCCTCGCAGCAACGAGCCTCGCAACGTCCCGACCAATCAGAGCACACTGGGCCCACAGGGGGGGCAGGAGCTCCAACAAGCCGTTTAGGACAGAGAGTGAATACACAGACTATAAAGATGCTGTGTGAGAAACCAATGTGAGTTTGGAACATTGAACAATGTAAATCTATTCTAGTAGACCTCAACAATGGAATTATGATCCGTAGAAATGGCCGTGACATGGGACCTTTAAATATGCTGTATTTTATTCCACTGTAATCATCTATTTTCTACGGAGCCCCTAAAAGGGACATGAAAAAAACAAAAGGGAGAAAAAATAAAGTCAGGATAACGGGTTAGTATCTCGTGCGCACGAGATACTAACCCGTTATCCTGACTTTTTTTTTTTTTGAGAAAGTTACCGATGCACCAAGGAGGAAGTGGAACATGAGACAACCATGTCATTGCAGACTGTTATGTTTACGTGGGGAAATGACAGTGCATACATTATTTGAGATATATATCGTACTTAGACTTCACTTTAAGGACATTTCGGCCAGGGGTGTGTGGTCACTCCAGGAGGCAGCGGGACGTGTAACTCAGAGAAGAGCAGAACCAGCGCTCAAAGAGCTTTTACGCACCGCCTACACTGTGTTTACCTTCATTGAACAGCTATGGGCGGACTGGGACTAAACATCAGCCCGGTACTCGCACCCAGCCCAGCCCACGTAAACTGTCAACGGGCGGCCCACTTCGGTACCGGCGTGTATGTGTGTATGTGTGTGTATGTGTGTGTGTGTGTGTGTGTGTGTGTGTGTGTGTGTGTGTGTGTGTGTGTGTGTGTGTGTGTGTGTGTGTGTGTGTGTGTGTGTGTGATAGCTGCGGGGCAGCAGGTACTCTGAAAGTCACGGACATTAATTCATAGATCAAAGCAGACTGGTTTACAGACTCTCCTGTTTTTTGCCAATCCGGTGCTTAAACCAATAGCTCTACACCCCTGGCCGAAATGTCCATACAATTAAGTCTAACTTCAAAATATATCTCAAATAATGTATGCACTGTCATTTCCCCACGTAAACATAAAAGTCTGCAATGAAATGGTTGTCTCGTGTTCCACTTCCTCCTTGGTGCATCGGTAACTTTCTCAAAAAAAAATAAAGTCAGGATAACGGATTCCTTTCTTGTGCGCACGAGAAAGGAATCCGTTATCCTGACTTTATTTTTTTTTGTCTCTCTCTCTTTTTTTTTTTTTCCATGTCCCTTTAGGGGCTCCGTAATTTTCCATGTATAAAATGTACTAATTTCTGAATTTACTATTTTGTCACGTGAACCATTCTCTTGCACTATTTTATTGATATGTATTCTCCAGTATATGACATGGAGGAGCCTGACACTCCAGATAGTCACATCCACAGAGTAGTTCTGGCAGAACAGAGCGATGTTTACTGCAATAAGTAGAAGTATGTTTGAAACACATGCATTTCTTTACATATTATTACATATTGTAGTATTTTATTCCACTGTACAGTATGACATTTTGCATTCTGTTTTTATTTGTATCTTATTCTGTTTTGCATGTTTACAGTTTACTCAATTCGGCATTTTACCTGCTCTATTTTGTCACTGCAACCATTCTCTTGCACTTTGTTGTATCTGTCTTAAGTATATTGAATATCGCATTTTTTAAGGAGCCAACTAAAGATTTGTATTTCCCAAACGACGCTGTATTTATAGGGCATATGACAGTAACATCGAATTATTTATCTTGAACTATTGCTGCTCTTTATATCCAAACTCTTTGGTAGCCATTGTGCTTTGGTGGGTGGGCGCAACTCCCGTTGACTAACCGACAATTATTGCAAAAATGTGAATTATCATCTAAAAATACAACCTGCGTGGGTGGACTGCAGTAATTATGTCCTCTTGTGAATTCGAGTTTAAAAAAGTCACAAAAGACTGAGTGCATTGAGTGCTTTATTTGTGATGTTCACTGGTGAATGTAGTGGAAGTCGAACCACTAAAGGATTTACGTTTTAGTATCAAATGCTTTGTTTTCAGTCCTGATTATTGGAAAGGCTCTGGTTTCAGACAGAGGGTGAAAAGAGGTGCTGCAGCACAGGCAGTATGAGAGAAATAAAGAGCTTTTTCTACATTAAAGCATGGATACACTACATACTGATATACACCTGAACATCAGCAGGAGAGCACTCTTTAAAGTAGAGACACTACATACTGATATACACCTGAACATCAGCAGGAGAGGACTCTTTAAAGTAGAGACACTACATACTGATACACACCTGAACATCAGCAGGAGAGGACTCTTTAAAGTAGAGACACTACATACTGATATACACCTGCACATCAGCAGGAGAGGACTCTTTAAAGTAGAGACACTACATACTGATAAACACCTGAACATCAGCAGGAGAGGACTCTTTAAAGTAGAGACACGACATACTGATATACACCTGAACATCAGCAGGAGAGGACTCTTTAAAGTAGAGACACTACATACTGATATACACCTGAACATCAGCAGGAGAGGACTCTTTAAAGTAGAGACACTACACACTGATATACACCTGAACATCAGCAGGAGAGGACTCTTTAAAGTAGAGACACTACATACTGATATACACCTGAACATCAGCAGGAGAGCACTCTTTAAAGTAGAGACACTACATACTGATATACACCTGAACATCAGCAGGAGAGGACTCTTTAAAGTAGAGACACTACATACTGATATACATCTGAACACCAGCAGGAGAGAACTCTTTAAAGTAGAGACACTACATACTGATATACACCTGAACATCAGCAGGAGAGGACTCTTTAAAGTAGAGACACTTCATACTGATATACACCTGGACATCAGCAGAAGAGGACTCTTTAAAGTAGAGACACTACATACTGATACACACCTGAACATCAGCAGGAGAGGACTCTTTAAAGTAGAGACACTACATACTGATATACACCTGAACATCAGCAGGAGAGCACTCTTTAAAGTAGAGACACTACATACTGATATACACCTGAACATCAGCAGGAGAGGACTCTTTAAAGTAGAGACACTACATACTGATATACACCTGAACATCAGCAGGAGAGGACTCTTTAAAGTAGAGACACTTCATACTGATATACACCTGGACATCAGCAGAAGAGGACTCTTTAAAGTAGAGACACTACATACTGATACACACCTGAACATCAGCAGGAGAGGACTCTTTAAAGTAGAGACACTACATACTGATATACACCTGAACATCAGCAGGAGAGGACTCTTTAAAGTAGAGACACGACATACTAATATACACCTGAACATCAGCAGGAGAGGACTCTTTAAAGTAGAGACACTACATACTGATATACACCTGAACATCAGCAGGAGAGGACTCTTTAAAGTAGAGACACTACATACTGATATACACCTGAACATCACAAGCTTTTGATGAGTTTGTTAGGGTTGTTAGTTTATAAAATCGACTGCTGAACTTTCTGTATAAGGTGTTGAACATAGAAGGACAAAATCAATCAAGCATGTTTTATTGACAGTGTATAATATCACAAATTACTCATTTGCCCCGAGGCCTTTGCCGATAGAATCTATCCAGACCCTTACATTGAAAAACTCCACAATTAACAGGATGGAAAAATGGAAGAAACCTCACACTTTTAACGAGCTAACTTCTCCGTCTTCAGAAGTATGTTCACTTAAACCCCCGCTTTGCCCACACACTAAGCATCCGGCTTAAGAACTAATTAAAGCGCTGATGTCCATGAGGGTCAGGTCTTATGTGAAATGTCAGAAGGAGATGTGTGAGCGATCGTGAGACTGTCCTTCAGAAACCATTAACACTCCTCTCTCTCTGACACACTGAGTGGGAAGCTACATGTGATTCTGCATCGATGTGTAGGAAGTCTGAAGTGGGCAAGCATATAATTACTGGTCCCTATATTAAGTACATGTGACATGGCCGTACAGAAGGAGGGAGAATAATGGCTGGTGATTTTTATACAATGCACTCTTATTGCCTATAATCATTACAGATTACTTTTGTGTTTTTATCGTTTGATAATCTCTGCACCGTACATTTTGAGAAACAATTTGGCTTTCATCATTCATTTCCTTTCTATTTTAAAAGCACAACACTGTACACTGATTTATATTGTGATAAATTGTAGTACAAAGTGCACATATTCTCTTACGTAAATATAAATAATTGTATTCTATTTTATTTATTCTTCTTATGGAACAATTTTACTTGAACTATTTATTTTATGTAGCATTTACTATTCAATATATTTTATTCTACAATGGAAAAACTGTCATGGGCATACTGTCCCCCTTGGAAAGAAAAATGATATATATATATAATAATAATAATAATAATAATACAAATAAAACAACACAATATCATTATTTGTATCGTACTTTTATTTTGCTATTATTATTCATATTATTATTATTTCATAAAGATTGCAACAGGATTGTGCTAGAGTATATTGAATAAATATCTAAATGTTAAAGGTGGGGTAGGTACGTTTCAGAAACCGGCTCGAGATACACTTTTTGTTATATTCCATGGAATGCTCTTAACATTCCGATAGCAATGAATATCTTAAGTGCTTTGAAAAAAAAAAATGTCATCTGTGGAAGCCGTAATACTGTAAAAAGTACAACCAATCGATTGGATGGCCGACCTGCCTGTCAGCCTTCCATCGGGGCACAAACTTATCTCGTGCCCTCATTGGTCATGTGCGCGTTCGTGTGTGTTGGAGGAGGGGCTCTGTGAGGAAGTGGCAGATTTTCTCCGGTTGTGTATTTTCAAATTCTAGCGATCTCGAGCCGGTTTCTCAAACTTACCTACCCCACCTTTAAAATCGATGTGGGGAAATTATTTAGTGTTTCCGCGTTGGCCGACTTGCTGTTAGGGGCGATATCGGCGAGAACATTTATTACTTTACAGCAGTGGCGGCGCTAGGGTATGGCTGGGGTAGGCTACAGGAATTAAGTTATCAAAGAAAAATGTCCATAAATACCTATACATCCAAAACAGTATCTAATGTGTAGCCCGGGTGTAAATAGCATTGTTATCTTCAGACACCCGGCTGGAAATAGCATTGTTAGCTACGGACACCGGGTGTAAATAGCATTGTTAGCTACGGGCACCGGGTGTAAATAGCATTGTTAGCTTCAGACACCCGGCTGGAAATAGCATTGTTAGCTACGGACGTCCGGGTGTAAATAGCATTGTTAGCTACGGACACCGGGTGTAAATAGCATTGTTAGCTACGGACACCGGGTGTAAATAGCATTGTTAGCTACGGGCACCGGGTGTAAATAGCATTGTTAACTACGGACACCCGGCTGGAAATAGCATTGTTAGCTACGGACGTCCGGGTGTAAATAGCATTGTTAGCTACGGACACCGGGTGTAAATAGCATTGTTAGCTACGGACACCGGGTGTAAATAGCATTGTTAGCTACGGGCACCGGGTGTAAATAGCATTGTTAGCTACGGACGTCCGGGTGTAAATAGCATTGTTAGCTACGGACACCGGGTGTAAATAGCATTGTTAGCTACGGACACCGGGTGCAAATAGCATTGTTAGCTACGGGCACCGGGTGTAAATAGCATTGTTAGCTACAGACACCCGGCTGGAAATAGCATTGTTAGCTAAGAACGTCCGGGTGTAAATAGCATCTGCCTAATAATAAACACAATATCATTATTTGTATCATACTTTTACTTTGTTATTATTATTCGTAATATTATTATTTCATAAAAATTGGAACAGGATTGTGCTAGAGTAGCCTATATTGAATAAATACCAAAAAATTGACAATTATCTTGTGTTTCCTCGGTGGCCGTCCTACTGTTAGAGGCGATATTGGCGAGTAACGGCCCGTCCACACAGCGGCGTGCGTTGACGCTTGCCGGCGGGCGTGTCTGACACTCGACCAACAACCAATCACATGAATCTCCCGCCCCAGACACACAAGCACGCGGTTTGATTGGCTAGAGCTTGTACTGGCATATGATCGAGGCGTCAAAAGTTGAACATTGCTCAACTTTTGAAGCGAGCAACGCCAGCACCGCTCCACGTCGCTTCCCAAAATGAAGTTCGGTTAAAAGTGATGGCACCCCATTGAAAGTGAATGGGCAGAAGCGTTGGAAGCTTCAACGCACGCCGCTGTGTGGACGGGCCAGCTCAGAGAAGAAGTAAAAAAATACAGGCCCCACTTACTGCTCCTGACAGAGAAATTGACATGGAAAGCCAACACTTAACGCCTCCCTCCTCCATCACTCTCCCTCCATCACTCTCCCTCCATCTATCTGCCTCTCTGATGGATGACCTTACAGTATGACTCATCTTGTCGGAGAGAGAGGATGTTGGAGAGTTGCTTGTACTCGCTGTCTGATCACCAGGTGCTGCAGGAAGGCTGGACTCAGACAGAGCAATGGCTATATAACAAAGTGGGATAAGACAGGTTGACATGTAGAGCAGGACAAATTTAATTAGCGGTGAATTTCTTTGTGCTTTTGCAGCATTTTGTCTTTTGTTTATACTGAACTTCAGTTTCCCTTTCGTTCTCCTTTCCAAAATGTAGGTTGTCATGTTTTAAGCTTTAATGTTCAAAAAGCTCTTTATTTTTCTCATACTGCCTGTGCTGCAGCACCTCTTTTCACCCTCTGTCTGAAACCAGGGGCCAGTCTGCTCTGATTGGTTAGCTGGCCGGCTCTGTTGTGATTGGTCAACCGCTTAGAGATGTCCCGCCCCTTAGGCTATCACGTACAATGTGTTGGAGCGATAGCCAATAGAAGCGTTACATAGTGATGTCACACCATTTACATGCACTAAAACCTCTAACACACTACAGGAAAGGGAAAACCAAAACGCATAATAGGGCCTTGTATTTGCAATAAATATGTTGCAAAAGAAAACGCAACAATCACATCCACAATGGAATCGGCCGGCGTGCAGAGACGGTGTTTGGAGGGAAAAATGTGATGCTTTGAACTCCTCAAATCTCAAACTCCCTTTCATCCTTCAGAAAACTCCTACCTATGATCAGAGCTCTGAAAGTCATTACTTTACTTTCTGTTTGATGGAGGACTGATTGGCTTTTACATCCGAAGTTGCCTTTTAAATGCTTTGTATACAACAATGATTGGCCATGGGTAGGTTTTTCTCCTGCAAGCGTTTCGCTGCAGCCAAGGCCGGGCTCTCACTGGGGAAATGCACAAGCTTTTTTATCTTCAGATATTCTACTAACAGGAAATATCTTCCATTATGGCTGGAGGGAGGACAAGCAGTCCAAACGCTAGAGGACAAATCCTTGAGCTTTCAATCATTTTTTCCTCCCGCGTCCTCACTTTGCCTGTACAACAATCCATCTTTAGACGTTGGAGGTTGTTCATTTCATTCACATCGTAGCTGTTCTCATTTGGAAGCCAAAAGTGCCTCTTTTGTGTAGGAAATATTTAAAAAACATGCAGTAAAATACCAGAGGAGAGAAGAGGTACTGGATTTCTATATCAACTAAAGGTATGGAAAGGAAGGAACTCAAGTAGGCTATTTGACTCAGTTGTAATCACATAATTTCCCTTCAGAGAGGCTACTTCCTAACCCACTTCACAGTCAATGTTTGTGGTTGCTAAATGAGACGACTAAACATCATCATGCCCAACATTAGCCGCCTATAGCTTAGCGGTGTTGACGTGAAGTCATGTGACCGTGCTGTAGTTCCTTTATAGCCCAACATTAGCCACCTTTAGCTTAGCGGTGTTGACGTGAAGTCATGTGACCGTGCTGTAGTTCCTTTATAGCCCAACATTAGCCGCCTTTAGCTTAGCGGTGGTGACGTGAAGTCATGTGACCGTGCTGTAGTTCCTTTATAGCCCAACATTAGCCACCTTTAGCTTAGCGGTGGTGACGTGAAGTCATGTGACCGTGCTGTAGTTCCTTTATAGCCCAACATTAGCCGCCTTTAGCTTAGCGGTGGTGACGTGAAGTCATGTGACCGTGCTGCAGTTCCTTTATAGCCCAACATTAGCCACCTTTAGCTTAGCGGTGGTGACGTGAAGTCATGTGACCGTGCTGTAGTTCCTTTATAGCCCAACATTAGCCACCTATAGCTTAGCGGTGGTGACGTGAAGTCATGTGACCGTGCTGTAGTTCCTTTATAGCCCAACGTTAGCCGCCTATAGCTTAGCGGTGTTGACGTGAAGTCATGTGACCGTGCTGTAGTTCCTTTATAGCCTAATGTTAGCTTTTTACTTCAGAAATCATAAGGTGGTGTTAATATGTGGAGATTATCCTGCTGAATAAAATCATTAACAAAAATCATAAAGTATCATAAACGTGTGTTTGCTACTTATTTACGGCAATATTCCCAAAACCAATGGAAAAATACCATTGGATTTTTCTCAAGGGGCACCCTTCCCATGTAAGGTCCAACAACTCAAATATAGTATAACTGCACCACTCTCAGAACATAGATTTGATTAGATTTAAAAAATATATATATATATTGTTGTAAGAGAGAAAAGCAAACTCTGAATAATTCAATGAGAGAAAATTCCATTCAAAATGTTTTTAGAGCTCTAAGATATTTGTTTTGGAGAATAATGCTGTATATAATACTCCACATGTAACCTAATGGAGGTCATAATGAACTCTACTTGCTTTCAAATGCATCTTACTTCAAACCTGAATACAAGAACTGACATTACTCTAAGTTACATCCTGCGAGGATAAAAACAAAATCAGACACAGATCAAAAGTCTGCTATGTTCTTCACATCAGCTAAAAAACACTTTCATTCAAAGTGACATCTGCCTGGTGAGGCGTGCAGACATCTTTACAGAAAGATGGAGAAAGAGAGAGGTCTGACCTTATATAGATGCTGAAAACCCAGCTCCACAAAATGCAGCGTACGCTCGAGATGTATTAACGCTCACTCCACTTGGTTTGAGGGTAAGGGCAGTAAATCCATATCAGGATGAATGTACGGAGAAGACATGTGTTTACTATGAGATAGGAGAGCGATGAAAGCCACATACTGTCCTGCAGTTATCTGCTTTTTAACCGTCATAGAGGCATTCTGGTGCGTGACATGAACTATTAAAACACCAACGTACATGTTGTTGTATCTGATGGGGTATTATCAAGAATCAAAACTAATGTTATCTATAAAAACTAGGGATGCACGATATTGGTTTTTTGAAACCGATACCGATAACTTCCTGCTTCTCAAGACCGATACCGATAACCGATAATAATAGAATATATATATATTAAATGTACCTGTAGTTTTTGCACACCTGGTAGTAAAAAAAAGACTAGTAGTGAGCAAAGGACATGAGCATTACTACTATGAACAAAACAAAGCCAAGAACAGTTTTGACTCTTCAACGTGACCATATTTATTTTCCCAAATAAACTTCTTGCCTTTTTCAAAAGCCTCGTCGATAGGTAAAAGCCCCGGTGCCTTTGCAGCTGGCTTTGGATTCGCCGCTAGTTTAGCAGCGCAGGCGTCTTCGTACGCTGTTAACACACCATCGTAGCCATGGCGATGTTTCAGGTAACTGATCAGGTTGGAAGTATTATAGCTCGTTGCCTTTTTCCCTCTTCGTGGAACTTCTGCATTACATTGGTTAATACAAATAGCAAGCGAACTATCTCACTCTGAAACTTTGAAATAGTCCCATACTACCGACGGCATGTTTGTTTACTGTCCTGGCTTCACGGCCGCACACCATTTACGTCACAGCCAGGCGTGAGTTAGGGAGCGCTGGATTTGTGAAGAACTCCCCTCTTCCTAAACCACTAATACCACAGTACTGGCAAAACGGGAGGAGCCGAGTGAAAAACAAGCGCCCCTCATCCCAATCCACCCACACCGCAGGATGTTTCTTTTCTTTTACCCAAAAAATATATTGTATATTATCGGGGCTATTAAGACTTTTATCGGGTTTATTGGGATGACGTCATAATTCCTAATATCGGACCGATAATTATCGTGCACCACTAATAAAAACTATTTCAAAAGGGGCCCTTTTCTGCTTTTGTTTTGTTTTCCCGTCATGTAGTGTGTTATGGTTAACCAATCAACACAGAGCCGGCCAGCTAACCAATCAGAGCAGACTGGGCTCTGGTTTCAGACAGAGGGTGAAAAGAGGTGCTGCAGCACAGGCAGTATGAGAGAAATAAAGAGCTTTTTGAACATTAAAGCATGGAGACATGTAGAGACACTACATACTGATATACACCTGAACATCAGCAGGAGAGGACTCTTTAAAGTAGAGACACTACATACTGATATACACCTGAACATCAGCAGGAGAGGACTCTTTAAAGTAGAGACACTACATACTGATATACACCTGAACATCAGCAGGAGAGGACTCTTTAAAGTAGAGACACTACATACTGATATACACCTGAACATCAGCAGGAGAGGACTCTTTAAAGTAGAGACACTACATACTGATACACACCTGAACATCATCAGGAGAGGACTCTTTAAAGTAGAGACACTACATACTGATATCCACCTGAACATCAGCAGGAGAGGACTCTTTAAAGTAGAGACACTAAATACTGATATACACCTGAACATCAGCAGGAGAGGACTCTTTAAAGTAGAGACACTACATACTGATATACACCTGAACATCATCAGGAGAGGACTCTTTAAAGTAGAGACACTACATACTGATATACACCTGAACATCAGCAGGAGAGAACTCTTTAAAGTAGAGACACTAAATACTGATATACACCTGAACATCAGCAGGAGAGGACTCTTTAAAGTAGAGACACTACATACTGATATACACCTGAACATCAGCAGGAGAGGACTCTTTAAAGTAGAGACACTACATACTGATATACACCTGAACATCAGCAGGAGAGGACTCTTTAAAGTAGAGACACTACATACTGATATGAACCTGAATTCAAAGCTGATTCAAAAGTCTGTCAGCAGTAGTGTCACGTTGTCAAGATAATGTTGTAAGAGGGAAAAAAAACGCATTGTTAGGAGACTTGGCCCGAACCCTGACAACGCCTCACTGCCAAAGAAATGCTACGTGGACACAGGGCCTTACGATGATAACTTCTCGAAGTCCATCCATCCTTTCATCAACCAGACACGTCAAAGACATAAATAAGAAGAAAGGAATGACTTGGGTCACTTTTTCACTTCTATAACACATGTCCTGCCTGCGGCGTGCCTCTCACTGAACCATCAGACACACTGCCTGGAGGCACAGGTGCATGATGGGTAAATCCACGAAAAAAGAGCTTTTCACATCGAGATGTTATCTTCGCCGGACAAGCTATCGTGTCCCACGGCTCCTCATTACAATCCAGGCAGGAACAAATCTGATAAATCTGAAGAAGTGACAGCAAGGTAGCTCTATCACAGGGTGGAAGTAAAACGTATGGGGTCTTTCTGCAGGACTTCAACTACTTATAATGATGATGATAAAAACGGAAGTGAGCCCAACATTAGCCGCCTTTAGCTTAGCGGTGGTGACCTGAAGTCATGTGACCGTGCTGTAGTTCCTTTATAGCCCAACATTAGCCACCTTTAGCTTAGCGGTGGTGACGTGAAGTCATGTGACCGTGCTGTAGTTCCTTTATAGCCCAACATTAGCCACCTTTAGCTTAGCGGTGGTGACGTGAAGTCATGTGACCGTGCTTTAGTTCCTTTATAGCCAAACATTAGCCACCTTTAGCTTAGCGGTGGTGACGTGAAGTCATGTGACCGTGCTGTAGTTCCTTTATAGCCAAACATTAGCCACCTTTAGCTTAGCGGTGGTGACCTGAAGTCATGTGACCGTGCTGTAGTTCCTTTATAGCCAAACATTAGCCACCTTTAGCTTAGCGGTGGAGACGTGAAGTCATGTGACCGTGCTGTGGTTCCTTTATAGCCAAACATTAGCCACCTTTAGCTTAGCGGTGGTGACGTGAAGTCATGTGACCGTGCTGTAGTTCCTTTATAGCCCAACATTAGCCACCTTTAGCTTAGCGGTGGTGACCTGAAGTCATGTGACCGTGCTGTAGTTCCTTTATAGCCAAACATTAGCCACCTTTAGCTTAGCGGTGGTGACCTGAAGTCATGTGACCGTGCTGTAGTTCCTTTATAGCCAAACATTAGCCACCTTTAGCTTAGCGGTGGAGACGTGAAGTCATGTGACCGTGCTGTGGTTCCTTTATAGCCAAACATTAGCCACCTTTAGCTTAGCGGTGGTGACGTGAAGTCATGTGACCGTGCTGTAGTTCCTTTATAGCCCAACATTAGCCACCTTTAGCTTAGCGGTGGTGACGTGAAGTCATGTGACCGTGCTGTAGTTCCTTTATAGCCCAACATTAGCCACCTTTAGCTTAGCGGTGGTGACGTGAAGTCATGTGACCGTGCTGTAGTTCCTTTATAGCCCAACATTAGCCGCCTTTAGCTTAGCGGTGGTGACGTGAAGTCATGTGACCGTGCTGTAGTTCCTTTATAGTCCAACATTAGCCGCCTAACGTTGGCTTTTTACTTTAAAAATCATAAAGTGGGGTTAATATGTGGAGATTCTCCCGCTGAATAAAACTTGTTAGTATCATACTTTTGCCAGTTATTTTGCCAGTTATTTTCGGAAATATTCCCAAATCCAATGGAAAAATCCCATTAGCTTTTTGTTGAAGGAGCCAGGCCCTTCCCATGTTAACTTCTTTGTCCAAAAACTTAAATACTGCACCACTCCAAAAACATAGATTCGACTAGATTTTAAAAACTATAAATGTTGCAATAATTACAATCCAGGCAGAAACTAAACATGATAAATAGGAAGTAGTAACAGAAAATAGTACAATGTACCTCTATCACAAGGTGGACGTAAGAAAAAAGGGGTATTTTTGCAAGACTTCTAGAACTTATAATGATGATGATAATACCAACAATGCTGAGAGAGGATTGCTCAGCTTTGGAGAAATGCCAGATGACTTTGAGCAGGAGGAGGCGGCGGAGGACCCTCAGGAGCCCGAGCGATGGAGTCTAAATTGTAAATAAAGGGCAGCCTCCGGCATAAAAACAGACAACATGCCAAAGCGTTGGCTCTTTGCCTCGCTCGCAGACTTTATAAAAAAACGGGGGAAGTGACCGGCGGGTATTCGGCTGCCTAGCCCACTCAGAAGCTACATCGGTGGGACAGATTCAAAGGATAAGAAGAGGCAGATATTCATCCTCCCTGAAGCATAGGGTGCGTTCAAGGTCTGGCTTTTACCTGCAAGCACTTTCTGAGGTTTAGTGTAATAGCAGGTAAGGAGAGGAAGGAGTTCAACATCATAAATACCATCGCTATGTTGAAGGAAGATAGAGAGGTGGGTAGTTTAGTACAATGGATTTAAAGTAAGAAAGTAAAGTAAGGCAACCACCTTAAAACGCATCAAAATCACATATTGCAGCTTTTGTTGATTCATTGGTGGTGTGTGCTTTATACTCACAACCACCTAATATATGTAAAAGTAAAGGTTGATTAAAGCTTAACGGAAGGTGATTTCTACAAGATATGTCATTAAAAAAAATAGCTGAAAAGACATGGACATTCGAACTACTCCTGATGTGCATTGAATATTGCATCAAAATGGTAAAATGTAAAATGTCGAAAGTGGGATTTCCATGCATTTTTTTTTTTTTAAAGTACGTGGAATATAAATACTGAGAAAGTCTGGAGTCCTCCGTTCCCAGAGCATTTCACAGAAAAGGATAAACAAAGGTGTATTTACATAAGCAATACATACAAACATCTATATATATAATTATAATTAAGCATGAATGTGTTCTAGTGGATAACCATGATTCAAGTATGAACCTGAAAAAGCACTATATGCTTTCTTTAAAGGTGGGGTAGGTACGTTTCAGAAACCGGCTCGAGATACACTTTCTGTTATATTCCATGGAATGCTCTTAACATCCCGATAGCAATGAATATCTGAAGTGCTTTGACAACAAATCCATAAAAAATGTCATCTGTAGAAGCCGTAATACTGTAAAAAGTACAACCTGGCCTACCTGCCTGTCAGCCTTCCATCGGGGCACACACTTGTCTCGTGCCCTCATTGGTCATGTGCGCGTTCGTGTGTGTTGGGGGAGGGGCTCTGTGAGGAAGTGGCAGATTTTCTCCGGTTGTGTATTTTCAAATTCTAGCGATCTCGAGCCGGTTTCTCAAACTTACCTACCCCACCTTTAAGTGATATTTCTATACTGTCTCTCTATTTCCTCTATTTAAGTCATGATTACGCAACAATACACTTATTGTGATTTCTTGGCATAACTGAGGCTTGACTTTTCTATATTCTGAGTGCAATTGATCAGAATACATATTAAACATCTTCCACTTGCCGAGAAGAAAGTGCAAAGTCAAGTGGGCGAGACACCCAGAACACAATTGCTACAACGTCTACCATCATCTCGATTAGGACGATATAGTTCCACTAAGCGTCTCGTTGTTTAACAGACGGGAGATCTCTTTCTCCCCGACTTGTGTTGCCAGTCATTTTCACCGACCTGGAAGCAAGACTCAACAAAGCCAGGGTTGGGTTATCAACGGGAACATAATTAAAATGGCCCTTACTAAGTGCTACAAAGAAGATATGTTAATTAACTTAATGTAAGATATCAACAAGTTGTTTCTGTTATTCAGTAAACCTTCACCGTGCTGCTGGCCAATCATTTCTGCAGTCCTTCACTTATTGTTGTTTGAATATCACACGTACACGAGTTGTTT
>NC_047519.1:40458838-40501338 GCF_902827115.2 Pseudochaenichthys georgianus
TCGTTCTAATACAGCTTTCACTTCATGACATTCCAGCGTTAGTCTCCCAAGTTAGATTTTTTTGCAGAATTCAGATTTATTTTTCTCCAAATATCAAAAATGTTTCTCTCAATTCCTTCTTTTTATCAGATTCCAATTTGTTTTTTCTCAAAATTACGATTTGTTTTTTTCTCTCAATTCTGACCTTTTTTTAAATCAGAATTCTCACTTGTTCTCCATCAGAATATTCCAGAAACAATGCAAGATAAAAAGTAAAGCATCCACAGGTACGACCTGAAGGATTGTTACTCATCTTCTTCCTGCATCTCAATCGCCTCATTTTCATTCAGATAGCTTTGAATGCCTCGTGATTTTCCTCTTTAGTGCATGGTGTGTGTGTGTGTGTGTGTGTGTGTGTGTGTGTGTGTGCGTGTGTGCGTGTGTGTGTGTGTGTGTGTGTGAGAGAGAGAGAGAGAGAGAGAGAGTGTGTGTGTGTGTGTGTGTGTGTGTGTGTGTGTGTGTCTGTGTGTGAGCTTGTGTGTGTGTGTGTCTCTGTGTGTGAGCTTGTGTGTGTGTGTGTGTGTGTGTGTGTGTGTGTGTGTGTGTGTGTGTGTGTGTGAGAAGGGGATCAGGCTTGAAAGTCGGACGCAGCCCAAGGTGACCTCATTACCGACATTTGTTCTGCTTGTCCCTGCAAATCACACACTGTGTCCGTCAAGATCCCGCCAACGAGAACGCAAACACGGCACCCGCTAACCTGCTCCATCCACCGAGGAAGAGGAGGAGGAGGAAGAGGAGGGAGGGGGAGCTGATGTTACCTGATCCGTGACCCCGGAGAAAATCATCAATACCCAGCTCGCATCGGGACACATGGCCCCGGGCGGATGACCTCATCTAACAGGCGTGCTCTGAGGGCGCTGACGGAGGTTTGTGTAGCATGCAGGCAGTTCCTCCGTGACCTCGCGGCCTCTGAAACGCCTGCCGTGCAGAATATCGATGTGACCTGTGCAACAAATTGCCAGCAGTTTACATGTGTATCCGTGGAGGTGTCAGCATAACACCGTCTACAGCGAGGAGATAGCTCTGATATCTGCACCTGCAAAGACGTTCTGTACGCGGCGGACACGCTTTGGACACATCGAGAAGATTAAAGAAACTCTATTGACTGTCAAATCGGGGACATGTTGCCGCGTGTTGAGCCTTGCAAGACCTCGGTTGCCGTCGAATAGTCTCTTTCTCTTGGAAAGGTTCCTTGCTTCGTAAAATAACTGGTAGTACCATCTAAAAAGAAGCAGCTTCAATGCTTCCTTTTTATAACGTCTTTTGACCAAACAGTTCGAGACCCACTGAGATAACTTAGACTAAGTTAACTATCTAGTCCTCACCTCAGCCTGTAGTTATCTCTCTCAGTCTCAAGTAACCGGTGCCCGATCTCCCTCTCTCTCTTTCTCTCGCTCGCTCGTGCCACGCACACACACACCCTCCCGACCTTGAACGACACAGAGACCAATCGAGGAATTTGGTGTGTGATCTAATTGACAGTGGCCATGTCGGCAGGCCGCATCATGTGGACAGACAGTCGCCCTGTGTGAGGCAGACCCACATTTGCGCAGCGTAGCCATAGGCGGAGTTTGACATATGCGCTTGGGGGGGGTAACCTTTTTTACTGACGTCACACAGTCCACAGTGCGTGGGGTGCTACGGATACAGCAGCAATAAAGCCAGCGCTCACCGCACTGAGTATGACTGTTCCACAACTCGTCCCGTCATGCACGCCTCGTGCCCGCCGTACACACACACTCATATGTTAGGGGCGGTCTCTCCCCCCAACAACAGTGCATTACATAACTGTAAAACGTATCATAACCGTGTACATCTTATACTTATTTGATAACTACTATATCCCTTGGTTACTTGAACAGGCTACAATATTATTAACCAGTGTCCTACCTTATTAAAATATTGATATACGATAAATTTGTATTGGAACAGTTTTAGACGTAGTAATGCTGTAACATATTTCAGCCACTAGGGGGGGAGGTGGGCAATGCCCCCCCTGCCCCCTAGCAAAATCCACCTATGAGCGTAGCGTAAACAATACCTTAAAACAAATAAAAAAATCGTCAGTCCGGGCCATCAGGAGACCTCCCGGTCCTCCCGATGGTCAGTCCGGGCCATCAGGAGACCTCCCGGTCCTCCCGATGGTCAGTCCGGGCATGTCCCTTGTCACTTGTCCCTTGTTATCCAAAGCGACTTACATACTCAATACTGTGGACAATCCCCACAGGAGCAATTTGGGGCGGAGTGTCTCAGGGACACAACGACATGCTGACTGCAGTGGGGTTTGAACCTGTGCACACCTGATCCGAACACCAATGCTCAACCCACTGCGCCACACGCCTGTCTTTTAGCATTGGACACACTGGACCATCCTTTGGCAACAAAGAAACGCTGCTAAGAAAAGTATTTCGAGGTTATGGTGAAGTTGTTGAGAATAGACATCGGACCTGATTTGGACATCTGTGAAAATGAGATGAGAAGATGTAATATATATTTTACGTAACTGATCGGGCAACCATTGCTCTCCTCTTCCCGAGATAGGATTAGCTGATCCTTATCTTAACCACTCTGACCAAATATACTATATATACATATTACTATAAAGTACATATTGTGTAAAACACAAGGTTACATGTTGTCCATATTGTTAGGAGAGCCAGATTGAGGATGACCCGTGACGACCGTGCAAGAAGCAGACCACAAATGACTTTTCCAGGTACCTTTGCAGGCTATGAAATACTGAGCAGGACAGAGGAACATGAGGAATGGGGTGGAAGGTGTTCTTTCCACCTCTGCACACCTGAGCGATGGCAGAACAAAACAGGCAGGGCTGTCAGCTGGTGGGTTTGTCAGTTTGACAGATTGTCAAGTTCACACACCAGTGCGTTCAGAAAGGAAGTGTGCACTACTTTCTGACGGACCTTTGAACAGTGTTGGCCTTCAGCCTAACCCTGACCCAGAGATACGGCAGCAGACTGGCAGAGTCTTGGTTTCTGACTCCAAACATGACCATATGTCTGACAGCTGATTCCTACAGTACGAGAGCTGCTAACATCCATTATTTTGACACAATGGTAAATGACAAAGTTAGAAAATATAAAAGAACAGTGTAAATATGACCACAGTCAGTTATGTGTGCGTGTGCGTGCGTGTGTGTGTGTGTGTGTGTGCGTGCGTGTGCGTGTGTGTGGCTGTTGGCAGCAGCCAGTTAACTGGTGAACATATCCGCCTTGGCAGATCCATTATGCAGGACTTGGTCCCATGCCAGCCTAGCAGTGGAGCGAGGGGGAAGAAGTGTGTGTGTGTGTGTGTGTGTGTGTGTGTGTGTGTGTGTGTGTGTGTGTGTGTGTGTGTGTGTGTATGTGTGTGTACAGCTCTCTTTCTCAGCAGCTGGCAGTTGCGATGCCCTGGCCACGCGTCTGGAGGAATGTGACGGTTGCAGATCCAAATATCTGTCACACACACACACACACACACACACACACACACACACACACACACACACACACACACACACACCACACACACACACACACACACACACACACACACACACACACACACACACACACACACACACACACACACACACACACACACACACACACACACACACACACACACACACACACACACACACACACACACACACACACACACACACACACACACACACACACACACACACACTTTCCTCCCACTTCCTCCAGCTGATGCTGATGCTTTACGCTCTTTAAACCCGTCTGCTGAGGGCTGCAGTCGGCGGTGACAGAAATACACAAACGTGTTGCAGTAATGCAGAAATACTCTGTTAAAAGGTAAAAGTCATGCAGTCAAAACGTATATAAAATACCAACAGTTGAATTACTCATTATACAAGGATGGCCTACATGTAAATCATATCGTTGGATGACAAGGTGGAGATGGATAGAAGGAAGGATCACTTATAATGTTTTTCATTAGAGACATTCATTAGAATTGTATATTCTGCCAGGTTACCTTATGTATACATCACTTAATTATCCTTATGTTGTGCATGTATGTACTGATTGTGTACTGCTACTACTCCAGCTGTCAGACATATATATATTTGAGTAAACGTACAATATATGCACCAGAAATGTTAAGTAGCATAACATAGAAATACTCGAGCACAAACCTTGAGTAAACACATTTTCCACAGATCCAAATAAAATACGAGTGTCGCTCAGCCATTGTTGGATAGCACCTGAAAGCCTAATGAGGTGATTCCTGCATTTCAAAATAAGAGCATGCAGTTCATATAAGCCCTCAACAATCAGCCCCCCCCCCCTACCTCACAGACCTGCTGCACCACCACACCCCTTCCCGCTGCCTCCGCTCATCAGAAGCCAACCTCCTATCCATCCCCACCCGCACCAATCACCGGCCCTGGGGGGACAGAGCCTTCTCCGCCGCTGCCCCCTCCCTCTGGAACTCACTCCCCCAACCCATCAGAGACTGCACCGACCTCGCCACCTTCAAAGCACTCACCTCTTCAATCTGGCTTTTAATGATGATTGTTTTTGTATTATTTGACTTTAACTTTAACTATATATTTATTTGTTGTTCTTTTCTTTTCTTTTCACTATATCTGTAAAGCGTCTTTGAGCACCTGTAAAAGCGCTAACAAAATAAAAATATTATTATTATATCTTTACTCTCTTTTATTTCTAAATAACTAGTTAGGTACATTTACTATGTTACAACATGTGTGTTACTACATTTACAGAATACACACATATTTGCGAGACAAATCACTATCCATATCATTTCTCAACCCACTCTGTGTGTTCATTTCTTGTTTTCTGTATAACATATTTAGTTCAGACACGAAGCCTTTTCAGATCATTGTTAACTTTCCATCAATAAATCAGCTCACAGAAAGCGGAGAGAGAAAATGTGTTTTTTTAGTTTTACGAATGCAATTAACTCGTCCATTTCTTTCTTCCTGTGAAGGCCACTGTAGGTGGAAGTTAAATACCGTGTCACAAAGAAGGCTGGACACTAACATAGTTTTTCAAATGAACTGTAAGACACAGTGAAGCGAGGCCAGAGTTGTTAGTACAGTTAAAGCTTTTATCAAAGGGACTGAGTGAACTGTTGACAGACTGAGTCACCCACCTACATGTCCACCTCCTCGTGGCCTTCCATCTATCAGGTCTTAAATGGATTTTAATAAAACATCAGGCGTCATCAAACGAGTAATCCCACCTTATGTAATGACTACAGTGTTAACAAGTTACAAATCTCACCCACACATTTAATATCCTCCAAAACGTATTAGTCAAAGTATATCAGAAGTTAAACTGAGAGAAGACAGTTTCCACATCAAATCATAATTTCCTATTTATTTAGTTGCCTCTAAAACTCCAGCATCGGAAATAGCACTCAAGTCAAAGTGCAAAAGTATGATCAGCAAATTATACTTAGTAAGAGTACCAAAATGAGAAAATATGAATTATATAGTATGGCTCGAACACCAACATTAGCCGCCTTTAGCTTAGCGGTGATGACGTGAAGTCATGTGACCGTGCTGTAGTTCCTTTATAACCCAACATTAGCCGCCTTTAGCTTAGCGGTGGTGACGTGAAGTCATGTGACCGTGCTGTAGTTCCTTTATAGCCCAACATTAGCCACCTTTAGCTTAGCGGTGGTGATGTGAAGTCATGTGACCGTGCTGTAGTTCCTTTATAGCCCAACATTAGCCACCTTTAGCTTAGCGGTGGTGATGTGAAGTCATGTGACCGTGCTGTAGTTCCTTTATAGCCCAACATTAGCCACCTTTAGCTTAGCGGTGGTGACGTGAAGTCATGTGACCGTGCTGTAGTTCCTTTATAGCCCAACATTAGCCACCTTTAGCTTAGCGGTGGTGATGTGAAGTCATGTGACCGTGCTGTAGTTCCTTTATAGCCCAACATTAGCCACCTTTAGCTTAGCGGTGGTGACGTGAAGTCATGTGACCGTGATGTAGTTCCTTTATAGCCCAACATTAGCCACCATTAGCTTAGCGGTGGTGACGTGAAGTCATGTGACCGTGCTGTAGTTCCTTTATAGCCCAACATTAGCCACCATTAGCTTAGCGGTGGTGACGTGAAGTCATGTGACCATGCTGTAGTTCCTTTATAGCCCAACATTAGCCACCTTTAGCTTAGCGGTGGTGACGTGAAGTCATGTGACCGTGCTGTAGTTCCTTTATAGCCCAACATTAGCCACCTTTAGCTTAGCGGTGGTGATGTGAAGTCATGTGACCGTGCTGTAGTTCCTTTATAGCCCAACATTAGCCACCTTTAGCTTAGCGGTGGAGACGTGAAGTCATGTGACCGTGCTGTAGTTCCTTTATAGGCCAACATTAGCCACCTTTAGCTTAGCGGTGGGGACGTGAAGTCATGTGACCGTGCTGTAGTTCCTTTATAGCCCAACATTAGCTTATTATTTTAGCCCATTACATCTACACACAAAACATGTAATTATCATAAACATGTGTTGGTTATAAAGGTTATTTTTTCAATATCCAACAGGGAAATCCCATTCTTTTTGTGGAGGGAGCCCCTGTGATACTTCCTGAACAAAAAGTAATCACTGCACTACTAAAAACACTCCCAAGTTTCCTTCCAATCAAAAGTGGACGTCTATGGTTGTTACTATATATCTCTTTATATTATTTAATAGTTTAACCTTTATTTTCTTGCTGTTTATAGTGTTTATTGTAAATGTATTCTTCTCATAAGTTAAAGTAGTTTCTATGCTTTTATTTTTAAGGCATGTGTTGGGCACTGGGTGATTAGAGCGCCTGGTGTAATTGTATATATTGGAGACAGGTGGAAGTGGGAGCCAGAGCACTAGTAGACAAACGGTTTTTTAACAGGGTGTTTCAAGCCAGCAAAAGGAAAGCCATAGGAAAGGCTTAAGGGAAAGGGATATAGGAAACCTGTTCGTTGTACTTTGTTATCGGAATAAACTGCACAAATGGAGAATCTTGTCTGGACCTGGATCATTGCCCTGCGTAAGATCTGCTAACTCAGCCTCAGCGGCTGTATTATTTTAAGTTAATTATCTGTTTTATTTCGATATGATTTTGGCCGCTTCAATGGTCTTTTACTCACTAAAAGTCCAATAAGTCATGTCCTGGTTATGCTTCACCAGCCTTTGACATCACATTTCTCCATTAAAACCAAAATGAACCAATCAGAATGGCTCCATGTGATCCTGGCCTCATGCCAGAGTAATCTACACGAAATGAACCGAATCTCCAGCAAAGTCATGATTCTGTTCAATATTCACGCCTAGAAACAAGGCAGCGGCCCATTAAAGCAGCCTTCAAAGGAAGCCGCTTATCTTTTTAATTAGGCAGCAGGTTGGGAGCGAGCGATATTGCACTCGGAGCTGACGTATATGTAATGTGGAACGGTATTGATTGTGGGGAGAAGAAGACGACGACGAGGGGGCCCCTCATTCAAGGCACTAGAACTGCTCAATACCTGCGCTAATAAATAATATCAAAGGCAAAACCTGGCAAAAGGTGGATGAGATGAGATCTCTTTATAATGCAAAACCCAGAGGAGAAAAGAGGAGAGGAGGGGAGGGCGGCAGATATTCCTTCTTTTTTTTGCCGGCAGCGAGGGCGACAGGATATTGCAGCTGAAGAAACAAATAACCCGTCTTTCATCACTAGCAGATTAAAACACAAACAGACACGCGGATAGAAAATCCTAATTATATTCTTCTGAGGTCTGTTTTGACGCGGCTAATATGTTTTTTCTGTGAATCCTCCCACCCAGCACCTCCGCCAGCCTCTACCTCGCAGGTTATCTGGGTCTAATAGGCAATATAAGAAGCTATTTACACTTCAAGGTGCTAATGCAACACTTTCCTCAATCTTATTATCCTCGCAGGGATTTTGTCACCTGTGTGTTGACAAGTGGAATTAGACAAAGTCTTCAAATCTCACACACACACACACACACACACACACACACACACACACACACACACACACACACACACACACACACACACACACACACACACACACACACACACACACACACACACACACACACACACACACACACACACACACACACACACACACCACACACACACACACACACACACACACACACACACACACACACACACACACACACACACACACACACACACACACACACACACACACACACACACACACACACACACACACACACACACACACACACACACACACACCCCCCCTGCGGCATCGAGGCACCCTGACCTTTGCTGATCTGTTATATTGTCGGCTTAACTGCACAAAGCTGCATGTCAGAAATGTGATTTAAGAGATGCATATCAGTCCACGGAGCGCTAGTTATTCTAACAAAAGCAGATTATGTTTCCATTGTGAATACCAGTTGAATAGACTGGATTAGATTTCACTTCTGTGTCCTATATTGGGAATTGTATGGTGGCCGACACGTGCGAACGCGTTACAACGACTCAAAACATTTCCTTTGGGAGAAATGCTTCTGTAGCTTCAAGAATGATGCGAATAAAGAAACACATGCAAATTAAGATTTATATTAAGGAGAGGCACGGCAGGCAAAAACATCGTTTTTCAAGTACTGGTCAATTTTGAGATTTTGTGCTATTTTTCATTTAATTTAATTTCAAACCTTTATTTATTCAGATCGGTCCCATTGAGATCATAGATCTCTTTTTCAAGGGAGACCTGCAGCTTATAGGTTCCACATGAAACATGAAACAATAAAGGACATTATACATTATATTTACAGGATACATAGTTATAGACATTTACAAGTGCCCATTGTATCAGCAAGCATTTCATTCAGCCTAGCTTTAAAAACATGCAGAGGAATGAGAATGCTCAGTTTAAATTCTTGCTGAAGATTGTTCCAAGCAAGTGGAGCTGCGCACATAAAAGCTATCTTACCTAAGACAGTCCTTGCTCTTGGCACATCTAACAAGACTACATCATGTGACCTCAGACAATAGCTGCTTGCAACTCTCTGTGTTATCAGTGAACAGATATAATACGGGAGTTTACCCAACAAAGCTTTATAGATAAACGTGTACCAGTGACTGAGCCTCCGTACAGAGAGAGATGGTAAACCTGCCTTGGTATACAGTGTACAGTGATGAGTAAGCGCTTTACAATTTGTGACAAATCTCAGAGCACTGTGATACGCAGCATCTAACTTGCTCAGGTAATTGGTAGGTGCATTCGTATAGACCAGATCACCATAGTCCAGCACAGGTCAAAGGTCACAAAGCCTTTTCCTGGCCTCAAGCGAGAAACAGGACTTGTTCCTGTAGAAGAAACCTAGTCTAACCCTCAGCTTTTTAAGCAGGTTAATGACCTGAACTTTAAAAGTGAGACAATCATCAAGCCAGATACCAAGGTATTTGTAACAGGTAACCACTTCAAGTTTTGTTCCTTGCGTAGTTACAATATCTAAAACAGGCTCTGGTGTCTTTTTAGCTTTTGAAAAGAGCATTACCTTGGTTTTCTCAACATTTAAAAGAAGCTTTAGTTCAGAGAGCTGAGTCTGAATAGTGTTAAAAACAGCCTGTAATTTAACACCAGCCTCTTTAATGGAGGGACCTGCACAGTACATTACAGTATCATCCACATTTTCACCTAAACTGTTGATGTAGATGGAGAATAAAAGTGGACCTAAAACAGAACCTTGAGGAACACCATTAGCAACGTTTAACCACTCAGAAGACAGCCCATCAAAGTGAACACATTGGGACCTTTCAGAGAGGTAGTTCACAAACCACCCACTGCATGGCTGGATATGCCAATACTGAGTAGCCTCTGCTTTAAGATGCGATGATCGACGGTATCAAACGCTTTGGAAAGGTCAATAAACAGAGCTGCACAACTCTGCTTATTATCTAAAATACTCACCACATCATTCACCACTTTCATTGTGGCAGTGATGGTGCTGTGCTGCTTTCTGAAGTCTGACTGATGTTTAGACAGGATGTCATTTATACATAAAAACTCCTTTACTTGTTCACTCACTAGGCGTTCGACCTTCGCCAGAACTGACAATTTAGATAATGATTCCATAACATGTTTTCTTTTATGCTTTTGGAAGGAAAACGTACAAAATACACATCTAAGTGTTTATTTTACTATAGTTTGTCTATTTGCGTCTGTAGATTTCTCCTAAATTCACCAAAAGTTAGCATTCTAACGTAACATAAAGTACCGCGACCGCTGTGTGCACCATGTCAACAGAGGTATCGCTGGAAAGCTCCGTCTCTCCTGCACAATCTCATCGGATCCAAATATGATCATTTCCTTTGTATCAGCAACCAATCGTGAAAGCACAAAGGGGTCTTAAACCAAGAAACGAAATCTCATTGGCTGGTGTCAATTTCTGACAACGTGATTCGTTCAGATGCGTCACGTGGTGTGCTAAAACACTTCCTGGTTAGCTTTCCGCTAGAAATTGAAATCTCAAAATGGCAAAAGAAACGTTCACAGAGAACACGACAACAATTGTCACTTGCACGAAGCAAGGTTATACAAAAAACAAATGACCCCGAACATGAAATACCTTCACGGAGTGCGTCGAGGCGCAAGCTGTTATCCAAAGAACAGGAGGGCTTAGCTAGCGCCTCACTGCAATCTTTAAAGGTCGTTTTCTCAAAATGAGTTTTTTTTTGAGTCCGAAATGTCAACTTCAGTAGAGACACCAAATCTTCCAGTTATATTCCTATCAATATTATGAAGGTTTTTACAGAAGGGTTTGTTCACATATCATTCATAGCCTGAATTATACAACATTGTATACCTAAAAACATGGCGAAAATTGATATCTTAGGGCTGTTGACAGTATTTTCTGATTTATGGAGTGATACAAAGAGATAACCAAAATCCCTTCTGTAAAAGCCTTAGATACTAATATGACTACAAAATGAAACAAGAATGTTCAACCTGGCTTTATCCAAAGTTCAGATTTCGATTCCTGAAATGTGTTAAAATATGTGCATATTTAATTAGATAATTGATCATTTGCATATTTAAACATGCTATTTCAGAAAACTTGTAATACAAAAAACAATTGCCTTATTGTAAGTAATTAACTGGAGAAATGTCTAGCTGATACCTTTAAGTTAAAAAAAATACCCTATTCACCTGGGGAAACTAAACACTTCAAACACAAAGCGCCGCAAATGAAAAACGCAGCAAGAAGCTCAAAACCCAACAGATATGGGGACACTAAATAGTGACGCACACAGCTCGAACTTTTTGACGTTGAAAGTTGGCCAACTTGTCAATGTTGTAGGAAAGTTGTTAAATTGTATTGGCTTATTTTAACAATGTGATCACATGACTCCTTATAATATTATCGCAGATCTGCTGTGAGCTAGCTAGCTAACGTAGCTAACTTAGTCACTTCAGATATACTGACCAGTGGCGAACCGTCAGGGCCTTCAAGGTATTCAGAGAATACCCTGGAACACTCAGATAAAACAAAAAAAAAATCGATTTAATTATATAAATAAAATGTAATAAAATGAATAAATGAGAATCGTATCTGTGTTGTTGATCTGTAATATTACCAGTGTTGTGCTAGTTACTGAAAACCAGTAACTAGTTACCATTACTAGTTACTTCATTTCAAAAGTAACTCAGTTACGTTACTGATTACTTACACCAAAACGTAATGCGTTACTGTGAAAAGTAACTTCTTAGTTACTTAAAAAAGGGCTCCCATTATATTAATGCCCGTATAGCCTTCATTTCAGTACTGTTATTGCATTGGAGAATAATACAATCTGTTGATCAACTTGACATGCATTATATGCAATCTGGATAGCATCGATATTAACTGGCTTTCCATATTCTTTCTCCAGGTAGTTGGAAAAAGTTTTCCGTTTCATATGCCATGCTATCATGCTAACTCGCTCCCTGAAAGCGGGTGACTCCACTGTAGCAATAGCCTGCATGTGTTCTACAACATACCGTGCAATGGCTTTATCGACTTTTCCCTGGCTAGCAGTCCCTCGGTTAAAATCCAGCCGCTGTTGCTGAGGTGGAGGTGGAGGTGGAGTGGCCTCGGCTGAGTCTCTGTGGTCTTAGCTACTAGCTTCGTCCCAGCATGTTGTCTCTGCAGATGTTTTAAGAGATGTGAATGACTGGTTTGGGCAGTAGATATGCTCTTTGACCCGCCAGGACACAACTTACATTTAACTAAAACGTTCTTTTCTTTGTGCTCGACAAACGTGAAATAGTGAGAATATCTCCAGGTGGAGAAACTAGACTTGAGCTCCGCCGCCGCCATGATAGTCTTGTTAGTAAACAACACAAACACGCCCACAGCCCGTCTCCGCATGTGACACAGGAAGTATCTAAGTACATTTACTCAAGTACTGTAGTACAGTTCTCATCTCTGTTCACCTGGCTGTTGACTATATAAAAAAACTAACGCAGTAACGGAGTAACGCACCATGTAGTAACGGTAACTGAGTTACTGAATTTAAAAAGTAATGCGTTAGAGTACTAGTTACTGTAAAAAACGCGTTAGTCCCAACACTGAATATTACAGTGTTACGTTGATGTGTTTGTCCTTCTCGGACCATGCTACGCATTTCAGTGGGTTTGTGTTAGAAAAGAAAGCAACCAATCAGATCTTGTTCTGGGTCTCTGGGTAGAATATCCTTCAACAAGGTATTCTACATCCTTGATCGAAGGCCCTGGCCGTTGCACCGAATGAGAGCGCACGTTTGGACTGACAGTTTGATCAACCAATCAGATATTGACTTGTAGCCAATGGGCGTATTCTTTCAGAGTTCCCCTCGGTTCCAGGGTATTCTAGAAGGCCCGCTAGTTAGCTGGCTCGAGACAGAGGAGCTAGGTGAATGTGACGAAGCAATTCATGCCGTTTTATTGTTTTTAACGTTGAAATGACAAGTGCAACAGGTGAAGAGGAAGTTGTTGCGGAATTGTTGTGAGTACCCTTTTCAAGACGACAATTCAGTGAATTGACAGGGTGTGATCCTGGATAACAACCTGTCCTTCACTGCAAACATCGCTGCTACAACCCGCTGCTGCAGATACACGCTTTTCAACATCAGGAGGATGCGTCCCCAGCTGACCCAGAAAGCCACGCAGGTTCTGGTCCAGGCTCTCGTCATCTCACGCCTAGACTACTGCAACTCCCTCCTGGCTGGTCTACCTGCATGTGCCATCCGACCTCTGCAGCTCATCCAGAATGCAGCGGCTCGTCTGGTCTTCAACCTTCCTACATTCTCCCACACCACGCCGCTCCTCCGCTCCTCCACTGGCTTCCGGTAACTGCTAGAATCCACTTCAAGACAATGGTACTTGCGTACCATGCTGCGAATGGATCTGGCCCTTCCTACATCCAGGACATGGTTAAACCGTACACCCCAGCACGTGCACTTCGCTCTGCATCAGCCAAACGACTCGCTGCACCCTCGCTGCGAGGGGGACCCAAGTTCCCATCAGCAAAAACACGTGGGTTTGCTATCCTGGCTCCAAGATGGTGGAATGAGCTCCCCATTGAAATCAGGACAGCAGATAGCTTACACACCTTCCGGCGCAGACTGAAAACTCATCTCTTTCGACTCCACCTCGAGCGATAGAACTATTAACAAAGCACTTATATACTAATAAAGGACTGGCTTATCTAAAGCCAGTTGAGTAGCACTTGAAATGTTTGGCTCTATGAAGCCTGATGTACTTTATGATTCTGTTTTCTTCAAGCTTGTATTTTATTGGTCGAACGCACTTATTGTAAGTCGCTTTGGATAGAAGCGTCAGCTAAATGCAATGTAATATAATGTAATGTAAAAGACGGACATTATAACACGGGGGGGGGGGTGTCTACAGAAGGTCCAGTTGTGATGGACACGGTTCGCCACTGATACTGACAAACACTTACATTTACAGTGACAGTGTTGAATGAAATGTTATATACCGTCTTTAACATAGTCCCCTTATCCCCCTGAGTAACTGCTTAGCAGCGGTGTGTTAGCGAGTATTAACAACCTCTGAAATGTCCAAATTGACCAATAAGAATCCAGTTTTCAACTTGGTCGTGTAATACCAACTGCTATCAGTTTTCTGATCTTGTGAAATATGACTACGTGGGAGATGTGCTTTTCTTGGGGAATTGACTGACATTCGTGTCAATCACGATCCCTCTGCATGCACTTCCCTCTGCAGAAAGCATGCAGCTGCTTCTCACATTAAACCTGAGCAAGTTACTAAACAATCTTTGATCGTAGTTCCACACAGACTCTCTCTCGACAAACGCTCCATCGGCAAAAGCTTGTCGCTGCGGTTTGAAGTTCCCGTGAATGCAAATTGAAAATTAAGGTGCAGTTCCCTTAATCTGCTGTTCTAATCCAGCTCCAAAAAGCAAGTATAAAGAAGAGAAAAATCCGTAGGAAGGGCTACATTAATTATACACAAAAAGAAGAACTACAAAAGAGGGCCTGGTCTTTGAAGATACTGAGCAGTAAATGTCACCCGCAGCCTTTGAAGCTCTCGACTGCCATTGTCTCTCACTTCTCCTCCACATGAAACACCGAGCAGCAGACAGGAACAGCCACAGTGAAGGACATTTCAACTTGGGAACAGAAGAAAGATATAATATAAAAGCCAGGTGGACTCCACTTGTGTAAGGTGCGAACTTGAGATTCACGCTGACAAGTCTCTGTGAGGATGTGAAACCCTGTGGAAAAACGCTAGCACAATAATCAGGACGTTTCAACCTGGAGGAAAAATACATTTAGTTTTACTTGGAAAAGACAACACTGACTTTAAAGGTGGGGTAGGTGAGTTTCATAAACCGGCTCGAGATACACTTTTTGTTATATTCCATGGAATGCTCTTAACATCCCGATAGCAATGAATATCTGAAGTGCTTTGACAAAACATCCATAAAAAATGTCATCTGTAGAAGCCGTAATACTGTAAAAAGTACAACCAATCCGTTTAGATGGCCTACCTGCCTGTCAGCCTTCCATCGGGGCACACACTTATCTCGTGCCCTCATTGGTCATGTGCTCGTTATGTGAGTTGGAGGAGGGGCTCTATAAGGAAGTGGCAGATTTTCTCCGGTTGTGTATTTTCAAATTCTAGCGTTTCTCAAACTTCCCTACCCCACCTTTAACTTATGCAGTGTTGCAATACGAAATTGTTTGTCTTCCGCTTTAAAATCCAAACTGCTCCACCAATCTGCTCAAAGATTGAAGGTCAACCGTTCGAGAGACTCTATGAATCAGCCGAGCGTAACGACGTAGTGAAGCTGGACAGCCACTTTGTATGATGGGAATGTACAGTGATTCAATAAGTTTGTCGGTCTCCTGGCTACGAAATGTTGTCAGACAGAAGGGAGTCGCCCTGACCAATTATCACATGGATGTTTAGGGCTTGTAATTAACATGCTGCGCTTCCCCTTCTGTCTGCCCCCCGACCCAATGTAGGACTGTAATGCAGATTGCCTTCCTTCCTGCGTCTCATCTGGATAAAGGACATTGCTTTTCTGTGTAACGGGTCAGATCCTGGACGATCCAGTGCAGTCTGTCCTGTCCAGCTGGAAAGATGATTGATTCTGTTAAATGCTATAACTCTTTATTAAATAACACGACGTTGGTTTATCGAGGTGATTGAGTGTGGAATTTCCACCACACTTTGTATCTGACCTGAACCATCGAATACGATCATTGTTCGGAGGTCCAACGATTTGATAAAGTAAGACTGAAGCACTCCAAAACCTGAGTTAAAACTGACACATGGTTTACCGTTAGAAAAATGGAGTTTATTCCAAGACAGAAAGCTGTAGTTTAGTCAAAACCAGTTCATTGTTGGTTCAGGTTTTCTTGCGGGATTTGTTCAAGTAAATGAAGAATATCAATAGCTTTATCCATTTAGAAAAAGACCATATTGTCCCTCTGTATTAGCCCTTTTGACGATCTATAGAAATCATGTGAGAATCATATTGTATATTGAATAAGATACCGAGTTGTTTTGAGGGCTAACGTAGAATTAGTGTGGAGACATTCAGGTTTTATTAAAAGGACTACAGTCAGTCAGAAGTGAAGAAGATATTCCTGTTCTCGTGAGGGTGTGATGGCCACAGCCACACCAAGTACACTGCAGCCTCGTCTTCAGTAGTTTTCTTTAGTGCAGCTACAATAAAACATGCTAATGAACACCCACATTTTACATTACATTGCATTTAGCCGACGCTTGTATCCAAAGCGACTTACAATAAGTACAATCGACCAGGAAGACACAACCTTGAAGAAAACAGAATCATAAAGTACATCAGGTTTCATAGAGCCAAGCATTTCAAGTGCTACTCAACTGGCTATAGAGGAGCCAGTCCTTTATTAGTATACAGTATAGTATATATACACATGTGCTCTAAATGTTACCATGTCCATTGGGGGAGGTTACTTCCTGGTTCAGCAAAGGGCGTGGCCGAGCGCTGAGGACTCATAAATACTGCAAGGAGCCAATTGGGACAGATTGGGACAAACCACCTGCTTCCATGTCAAAGGGGGGATTTGGGTTCTGTCAGTGTCCTTTGTGTGATGTGACTATTAATTATCCCTGGGGTTCAACGTGGTTTGGCCAAGCCACTACATAGGTTCCTTGGGTTTTCATTGTAGGTCCGTTTTGTTGAGTTAACACCTGTTATGTTTCTTTGAGGTATTTTCTGTTGACCTCTTGTATAGGCCTTGCTATTATATGATGATTTGTGGGTAAATAAAAACCCTAGTGTATTCAAACCATTCCTGTGTCTTGTTGTCTTACTGCTTGGTCCCTGACAGAGGGATTGAGTTGGTTTTTTAAAGCCTTTAGCTTCAAGTTTGTCACTGTCTTCTCTCCTGGAGCAGTTTCTATAATTCAACATTTTGAAAATATCCACAGGTCATCTTTGAAAAACTTTACAAGATGAAACTGTGGTGTCAGACTTTCAATGCTGGGAGCTCCACACACACAACGCACTGTATTCAGATGGTGTCATATACATCTCAAAATGGGCATTGCATAGTACACGAGGTAAAGGGAGAAGATGTGTGCACTTTTTGGGGGAACTGACCCAAAAATATGCTGGTATGAGAGTATTCGATCACTGCCAGTGTACCGAAATACTACGATCCATGACGGCAATTTGTACAAGACGAGCCTGAATAATCCGTTTAACACCCTCTCTTCTGACAATGACGCCTGTTGATGAGATTCCTAATTCACAACCCAGACAAATACCAATCAGCGTGTGACGAATTCTAGTCAACTCAGTTCTTAAAATATTGATCTAATCCTCTCACGGTGATTCCAAATTAATCTCAAACACGTCCTCGACATCCTCGCCCTGTTCTACTTTTCCAGAGTCAAATCCACGTGAGTCATTCGGCTCTTTTTTCTATTCACTCCTCAGCAGTCTCTCCTCACCCGCCCTCTCTCTTTGAAGGGAAAAGGAAATCACGAGGAAAAAGAGACAGGCAGCAGACGAAGGGAACAACACTGGGAAATCGACGGGGGAGGGGGCACTTGAGTGGGGTTGTAATCAAGGCCTGTGTGCTCAAGAGGGGCCAATCAATCCAGCTGTCTGCCGCTACATCTCATCAGGCATCTTGAAGATAAAAATGAGTCGCCGGGTCCAGACGGCCTCCTCGAGGCGGGCTGAGAGCGAGAGCAACTGGCAGGGGTCTTTCATAACACCACAATGTGAGCTTCAGAGAACATGGGCGGAGAGCAAACTGTGTGATACGAGTGATGTCATGGTGAATACTCAGCTAGTAAGTTTATCATATTAAGTCCCTGGGATTGTCACATCCTAGCCAACTCCTGAAAATGCTTGAAAACTATTATATTCAAGTATTATTTTCTTTATGAAGTTTTAGATATAAGTAAGCCTCTAGTTCAGCGGTTCCCAACCTGTGGGCCGCGGCCCCCTAGTGGTCCGCGAAGGCATTGCAAGTGGGCCAAGTCATTATGATTTGTGTGAAAAAATTTCATTATTACGTTTTTTTAACCCCTTTTTCTTTCTTGATCGTCCTTAGCAACGGTCATTACAGTCTTGACAGCAGTCTGTACTACTGGATTAACAACGTGTCACATGTTCTGAATTGAGTATTGGCGGCTGTGTCTCAGTGGATAGAGTGCTGGACTTCGAATCAGGGGGTAGCAAGTTTGAGTCCCACTGCAGTCAGCATGGTAAGACACTTCACGCGAAATTGCTCCAGTGGGGATTGTCCACAGTACTGAATGTATGTAAGTCGATTTGGATAAAAGCGTCTAACAAATTAAATGTAATGTAATGTTCAACTAAACCGTGTAATAAAAAATGTCTGTTTGTTATTGATAGCCAGCTCCTTTTCTAATTAAAATAATCCTAGAATATTATTTAGCCTCCGTAAAGTTTATGTTGAATGTGGGCCGCGAACAATTTTTAGATTATTAAGTGGGCCCTGAGTTGGAAAAGGTTGGGAACCGCTGCTCTAGTATGTACGTCAAATTCGAGATTCTGTATCAGGGTTGTTGTCGGTTGTACTCTCGGTGTGCGCCTTCATACCAAAATGCAGATTTTCCCCGTAAAATGTTTAAGTGATGCCAGAAAACGATATTCCTGTTCGTTAAAAACTGTATAATTACTCCAAACATATGGAAACCGTGTCAAATATAGCGTCAGGCCGCAGAGACGGCTTTGTTTTTACGAATGCGGCGCCATCTTGTATACGGGCATCATGTTCTCGCCGGAATTGATATATCTTATAGTCAAGATCAGCGTCACAGTATCCATAATATATCTTTCTAGAAAAAAACTGTATAGATGTTTCATTTGTTTAAATATGTTTCACTTGTTTCATTTTTTATTATTCGTTTTTACGGTTTTTATTCATGTGCACAGTCCCTGTTCAAATAACTAATACATAATTGAAATACATCCAATAAACTGCTCAGTAACTGCATGTTCTCTGTCTTAATATTTCAATAAGTGTATGTCATGATATCACAGGTACCATTTGTCTTATTCAGTGCCAGCGAGGAATCTTAAAAACATCAGCAGGGTGACAATGTGATAATTAGGAGCAGCCATCAGACAGACATGCTCATTCAATCTGAGGATATTAAGAACAGTCTACGAGATGATTTCACTCCCATCTATTGCAGTTTTTAAAAAAAATGTTAAATAAATTATTCAATCTCAGTGCTATGGAGTTTTTTTGGCAAGGTCAAGGTCTGTTCTTCCGTTCAACTGGGATTACAGAGTATGAATTATAGGGAATGCAGGAGGATTTAAATTAGATTATAAATAAAATATGAAGCCGAGAGGCACCTTGACACTGTGCCGTCATTTTGAATGTAAAAGATAGGAATATTATGGGACTGTTCAAATGAGAAATCAGCGTAGGTAGTGGTGTGTGTGTGGGTGTGTGTGTGTGTGTGTGTGTGTGTGTGTGTGTGTGTGTGTGTGTGTGTGTGTGTGTGTGTGTGTGTGTGTGTGTGTGTGTGTGTGAGAGTGCATTTACTCAACTGCTGTACTTAAGTAAAATACAATCGTAAGGTACTTTACTTGAGTATTTCCTTTGATTCTCATTGAAGAAATTGCACAGCTAAACAAATCCAATGCATCCTCCTTCCTCTACAGCTACATATTTGGGGGAATGATGCAAAACAATTAGGAATATAGGAATTCTGAGCACTTATTTGAGGGAAATGTCAATAATTAGCATGTTAATCCCGGTCTACCACTATTGATTGTCACTGCAGAAATGTCACAACAGAATCTTTGAATCCTCTGCAGCTCAGTAGCCGGAGGGAGCGATGCAAACGTGATGCGAGCCAGCTTTGCTACATGTGGCCATCAGGGAGATTTCTGCCAAACGTGAGGATGGGGGTTTGGAGACGCTGCCAGCTGAGGGGAGACGGAGCCAAAAGGACGGTGCCAATGCCGGGGAAATCAGGCCGGCTGCTTGGCTGCTTGGCTCGGGATCACGTTGCACCGCTGAGCAAACTAGAGCTCAGCACAACACCTGTGTCCTCCCTCCTCGTCTCCTCTCTCCTCATCTCACCCCCTCGTTCACTCCATGGCAGGAGTCACAGATAAGATAAATAAGATAAGATAAGAAGTGCTACCATCTAATCGGAGATACAGGGTCCCGCGATTCACTAAAGTCAGACTGAAGCAGTCCCTTGTGCATCAGTCAATCCTCACAGTAAATACAGAATACTCATCTCCTCGTCAAAGAATTTTGATAAGAAAATACAAACAAGTAATAATTATGAATATAGCAAAAGTTTGAAAAAGAAAAATGTCAAAAATATTTAAAAGTCAGAATTCTGAAAAAAGTCTAAATTCTGAGAAAAATGTCAACATTTGGATAAAAAAATACAAAAAAGTAAGAATTCTGAAAAATTGCTAAATTCGGGTAAAAAAAAAATAGCATTAAAATAAATGTAGAAAATATACACGTTGAATTACAAATATACAGTAACAACATATAAGATGCTTGCAAAGCTCCACAGGACAGAGCATATCTCTGAAGTCAGACACAAATAACCACAGCTGACTCTGGATCAGCAGGAGGGGAAGCAGAGGCTTTTTAAAGCATCGAGCAAATTAGAAAACGCCTCCAGATCAGCTGGGACGACAGGTGAAGGATGCATCACTGACACTGTCACTATTATTATGTCTTAATGAGGCAAAGCTTATGCTGAAAAGAGCTGATGTATGCCAGATTGTGATAATTGCAATGTGGACCTGTGCAATTAGGAAACACTTAAAACATTTCGGAGTTATGAAAAAAGTTAGAATAAAAGAAAAAAAGTTAATATTCTGCAAAAAGTCAGACTTCGGATTCAAACCATTTTGAAAAGTCAGAATTTTGAAAATGGGAGAATTCTGAAAAAAGGCACACAAATTAAAATAAAATATCAGATTTAGAGAAAAAATCCAAATTCTGAAAAAAAGTCAGAATTCTGAGAATTTTTTTTTAAAAAGCCAAAATTCTGAGAAAGAAATCTGAATTCTGACAAAAAACTAAATTCTAAGAAAACAATCAGAACTCTGAAAAAAGTCAAAAGTCAGTTCAGATGTTTTTAGATTTCTGAGAAACAGTCGCAACCCTAAACCTTTTGGACAGATTTCATGTATGTATGTATGTATGTATGTATGTATGTATGTATGTATGTATGTATGTATGTATGTATGCATGCATGCATGCATGTATGTATGTATGTATGTATGTATGTATGTATGCATGCATGCATGTATGTATGTATGTATGTATGTATGTATGTATGTATGCATGCATGCATGTATGTATGTATGCATGCATGCATGTATGTATGTATGTATGTAATGTATGTAATGTATGTATGTATGTATGTATGTATGTATGTATGTATGTATGTATGCATGCATGTATGTATGTATGTATGTATGTATGTATGTAATGTATGTAATGTATGTATGTATGTATGTATGTATGTATGTATGTATGTATGTATGTATGTATGTATGTATGTATGTATGTATGTATTTAGGTATGTATGTATGTATGTATGTATGTATGTATATATATATATAGTCCTGTTTTCTCCTGAACAACTCAGTGGTAAGATCCATATTCTCCATTATCCTGACCATTAAAGTCCGGATCAACATTTCAACACCAGCACATTTATCAGCGCAACTGTATAACATGTCTTCTGTCGCTGCGCATTTCTTTCAACAACAGACGAGAGAAACTTCTAGAATCGATTAGCCCCGGGCGTGCGCTGAACGCTGATCAGCAGGTGAACTGGGTGAAGTTAACTGGAATAGATGTGCCCGCTCCTGAAGGGCAACTGAAGAGAGGAAGGCTTCCCAAAGCGAGAGCTGTTTCCAATGCAATCACCGCGGCAATCAATGGGAACAATTAAAGGAGTTCCACGCAGTGACAGGCGTGACACAAAATCAGTCATCGGTGGGACTATTGACAGTGTGTGTGTGTGTGTGTGTGTGTGTGTGTGTGTGTGTGTGTGTGTGTGTGTGTGTGTGTGTGTGTGTGTGTGTGTGTGCGTGTGTGTGTGTTGATGGGATGTCAAATATGAGCGTAACATTTTTCTCTGCAACTCTCACTATCAGCAACACAAGAGACAAATCGATGATTGTAGGTATGTGTGTTTTCAGCCTTGGGGGTAATGGATAACATGTGACGGGAGAACGTGATCAGGATACAAAAAAGTTACCTGTTCCACCCGACGTAACATGTTGTTAACATCGAGGATTACAATGTTAGTGAAAACCTAAAAATAACATATTTAGTTTGTTGTGAAAGAATCAGATTGTATCTATTTTCTGTAGGCCAATACTTTAAGTGTGAATCAGCAGGACAGGACTCTTTAAAGTAGAGACACTACATACTGATATACACCTGAACATCAGCAGGACAGGACTCTTTAAAGTAGAGACACTACATACTGATATACACCTGAACATCAGCAGGAGAGGACTCTTTAAAGTAGAGACACTACATACTGATATACACCTGAACATCAGCAGGAGAGGACTCTTTAAAGTAGAGACACTACATACTGATATACACCTGAACATCAGCAGGAGAGGACTCTTTAAAGTACAGACACTACATACTGATATACACCTGCACATCAGCAGGAGAGGACTCTTTAAAGTAGAGACACTACATACTGATATACACCTGAACATCAGCAGGAGAGGACTCTTTAAAGTACAGACTCTACATACTGATATACACCTGAACATCAGCAGGAGAGGACTCTTTAAAGTAGAGACACTACATACTGATATACACCTGAACATTAGCAGGAGAGGACTCTTTAAAGTACAGACACTACATACTGATATACACCTGAACATCAGCAGGAGAGGACTCTTTAAAGTAGAGATACTACATACTGATATACACCTGAACATCAGCAGGAGAGGACTCTTTAAAGTAGAGACACTACATACTGATATACACCTGAACATCAGCAGGAGAGGACTCTTTAAAGTAGAGACACTACATACTGATATACACCTGAACATCAGCAGGAGAGGACTCGTTAAAGTAGAGACACTACATACTGATATACACCTGAACATCAGAGGAGAGGACTCTTTAAAGTACAGACACTACATACTGATATACACCTGGACATCAGCAGGAGAGGACTCTTTAAAGTAGAGACACTACATACTGATATACACCTGAACATTAGCAGGAGAGGACTCTTTAAAGTAGAGACACTACATACTGATATACACCTGAACATCAGCAGGAGAGGACTCTTTAAAGTAGAGACACTACATACTGATATACACCTGAACATCAGCAGGAGAGGACTCTTTAAAGTAGAGACACTACATACTGATATACACCTGAACATCAGCAGGAGAGGACTCTTTAAAGTAGAGATACTACATACTGATATACACCTGAACATCAGCAGGAGAGGACTCTTTAAAGTAGAGACACTACATACTGATACACACCTGAACATCAGCAGGAGAGGACTCTTTAAAGTAGAGATACTACATACTGAATTAGCTTAATATAGGGCTTCTTTAAAGTAATCAGAATGACAGGATACCTTTTTAAGTAACTGTGTGTGTTTTTGAGTCAAATCCAAGTTAAAGGGCGCCCTATAGAGACAACTGATGTCGAGACAGAATAACACAGTTGAAAATGTACAGCCATGCAATTTCCAGAGGAGCCGTAATGGAGATGACCTTTGAGAGGAAAGCACTCTGGAGCCCGATGCGATAACTTCAAATCATCCATAATCACGGGATCTGGGGCGCTCACAAAGTCACACAAAGACGTCTCGGCAGCGAAGCTAAACGTGTCCACACAGATGAAAATGTGACCACATTACTTATAGGGCGTAATTACGAATACATGTCCTGGTTTTGTTACGAGAGACAAGCAGGGGGAGGAGCAGTCTGAGGTCCGACATCAATAACAGAGCGGAGTGAGGTAGATGAAACGCATTACTTTGACCTAAAGAGCTCAGTAATTACATTTGGCATTTTGACAAGTGTTTAGCTGCAGTGAAGGTCGGTTCTGTCAGCGTGCGACTTCTCTGCTAATCCACTCAGACGGAAGAAGACGACGAGGCAAAAAGTCGATAGGAGGGGAGAAAAAGGAGCGGAAGCAACGGACGCTTTTGGAAATGTAAACTGTTTCCTATGTGACAAAAATAAAATAAGATAAGACGGACTTTTATTAATCCCCCGTGGGGAAATCGTTTCTCTGACCCATCCTAGTGTTAGGAGCAGTGGGCCGCCATTTTGAACGGCTCCCGGGAGCAGTGTGGGGAGCGGTGCCTTGCTCAGGGACACCTCGGTAGCACCTGGTCTTGCCAGGACTTGAGCTGGTGACCTTCCAGTTACCAAGCCAAGTCCCTATCGACTTCGCCACCACCGCCCCATATATATAATTATATCAGCAGTCGTAAAAAACAAAGCATTGGTGGAATATTGGGAGGTACATTCACTCGATTACTGTCCCGAAGTACAATTTTGAGGTACTTGTATTTTTAAGTAATGCATAATAATAGTTTTAAAACATGTATATTAGGGTGGTCCTTAGTGCCATGTACATTTTCAAATTAATTTATTTTAAGCTCCAACCACAGGAATTTGTTATGATAGTCAAGAAAACTCTCCTGGTGAATTGTATTCAAATTCCAACAACATTTACCCCTCCCTCATCAACCTTGAAGTTTAGCCTCACGTAGGGTGGTCCTTACAATTAAAAGTGGGAAAGTCTAAGCTCCAACCCCCAGAATGGATTCTATTAGTCAAGAAGACTCTCCTGGTGGATTGTATTCCTCAAGCTGACAACATGTACACCTCCCTCATCGACCTGGGCTGCCACACCAGGTGCTGCAACTGAGGCTAAACGTCAAGGTTGATGAGGGAGGGGTAAATAGGCGCTTTCACACCGGTGTACTTTTCCCCGTACTTTGCCCGTTTAGTTCCGATAGTGCCTTGGATTTTGCGTTCACACCAAAAAGAGAACTTAGTTCATGAGAACTTTTACCCACTTTTTAGTGCCTGCTAGAGAGGTGGTACTTTCCTGGGGAGAAAAAAGTTCACATTTCTGATTGGCTGGGCGGATTGCAAACCACGCCCCGTAAAACTCGGAAAAGTTTTGTGAAGCCGCCATTGTATTTTCTGGCATTAGCATGATTAGCATTAGCATTAGCCCCGCGCACCAACGGAGAGAGACTAACTTATGGCAACACAAATAAAACATGGGAGCGGTGGAGATGAGGAGGTGTCGGCGTTCTGGCGATTTACTCGGAAGGCTTCAGTAGAAGCTGCTGGGACTCCCAGCAGCTTCTACTGAAGCCTTCCCCAACTCCGGGGACTTCCGGCCGGGGACTCCGGGTGGCAGTATACGCCGTGAAGTGGTTTGCGGCATGCCAGTAAACCCAAAGTGACGTCAGCGGCTTAATTTGCGTAATCTTCCCGGGAATTATTCTGGTGTGAACGCGATCGGCTCTTAGTCCCATGGGGGAACTAAGTACGGCAAAGTACTTGGTGTGAAAGCAGTAAATGTTGTCAGATTGAGGGCAAAATTCACCAGGAGAGTTTTCTTGACTAATATAATTAATTCTGGGGGTTGGAGCTTAGACTTTCCCACTTTCAATGTTAAGGACCACCCTAATGTATGTATTTGTTTCGTGTGATTACATAACGATTAAGAAACCCTTAAAATATTTCTGAAAAAAATTCAAAACTATGAAAAGTCAAAATTCTGAATGAATGTCAAAAATATTTAAAGAATGTCAGAAATATGAAAAAAGTCAACATTCAGAAAATAATATCTCAAATAAAAAGTAAAAAATCAACAACAAAAAGTTACAAATATGAACAGCTCAAAATTCTGAATTTAAGTCAATCTAATGATTTGCATCATTTTAGCCCAAATTCATTGAGTATGTAAACAGATACTTGACAACAAATCTGATGCTGATGGTTTCTTTGCAGGTGCATTAATAAAAAATACAAATCAACTTGTGAATTTTCTTCAACTCCACCATTGCTTTACAGTAAATCATAAAAATGGCCTCTTAACTGAAGATAATTCTGGTCGGATTGACACTCCTCTGTGTTTCCACTTAAAATAACCCGTCTTTGTTTTCTGCGGACAATAGTCAGTCCATGTTGCATCTCAAGTTCAATTTGTGTGTATGTAAATCTGTTTGAGGGAAACCAGTGAAAGGCTAATTTACATGCTAATTAATGAGAAAGAGTGCCTATATTTCCTATTTAGTTCACATATCAATCATAAAAGCATTTTATTAGTACTTTTTTAGAACTTGGCGTGCATTTTACTATACTTTTACTTGAGTACAATTTTAGTCAGTACTTATAAATATTTTAAACACGAGTATCTGTACTTCTACTTGAGTAAAGGATGTGTGTACGCCATCTCTGAGCGTGCAGAATAAAGTGAATTAAAGTCAGACGGACAGACGGAGGGTGGGTTCCTCCTCTCAGCTGCTCTAAGTGCTAATTGAGCTCACCCTCCGTTCTGACCCTGACCCCCCGCCTATTCACGGGGTCCGGTTCTCACGCCCGTGACGCATCGCTGGACGTTTCCTCCGACTCCCCCGCCCAAAACTCAGCCGGACAATGAGGGTCACCAGCTCGCTGCCCACCATCTTGACACCCACCCCCGCGTTTTAACAATGGCCCCCGGTGAATGAGCCCCATCACAATAGACGTGACAGAAGTGGGAACGTGGCTTCTTTAAAATGCAGCACCAGGTCCGGGTGAATTCATCGGGGGTCCCATCGATCCGGAGAAGAGGAGGAGGTGATGAGGTTTTAACTGGACTCCTGTGGACCAGACTTTAGTGTTTCAATCGTTACTCCACTCAAACTATTTGACAACTAGAGATTCACTTACGTAACATATTGTTAGCTTGTCAATCATAGCATTCTTCCAAAAATGTCCCAACTTGGGATCAATAAAGTACGTCTTATCTTATACTATAAAAATCTAGAAAAGGTCAATAAGCAAATACCAAATACCTATAGTAAGTAGGTAGGCAGGTATATATATGTACTCCTTTGAGGCTGCACTCAGAACTACATATACTCCAGCAGACCGTAGTATTTCAATCTTTACTTCACTAAAACAATAAATATAATAACTACATAATCACTTATATAACATATTATTAGCTTTTCAATCATATATAATATAGAAATCTACAATAAGTAAATACCAAGTAGGAAGGTAGGAATATATATATACATATTAATATACATACATTGCTCTGGATCCAACTGGACTCCTGCGAAGCTGCTAACCGAACTAGCTTGTTTTTAAGTATGTAGTTACATTTAGTCCAGTAGTTCATTTCAATTTAGTTTGTTACTCTACTGAATTTCAGAAGGAAATATTGTAAGTTTTTACTCCACTACAATTATTTAAAAATATATAATGTAATGTAAAAAACTGAAAAAGGTCAATAAGTAAATACCAATACTTATAATATAATATTTCTTTTCCTAAAAAGGTCTAATTATAACAATAATAATAACAGAAGTACTAGTAGAAAATCAATATATATCAAATATAAACATTATATATATGTATATAGACATACATGTTGTTTAATAATAATACGAAATTATAAATATATACCACATATCTCTTTCTTATAAATGTTTTTGTGGATTTGTATTTCACATTTTGACCCTTTAATTCCATTGTATCCATATGGTGTGCGTATCAGAAACCCCTCTCGGCGTAGTGCCTCCAGAATGTTGAATGATTTAAAGCCTTCCTCCACCGTGCGCACAGTTCACTGTTTAAACACTGATGTCTTACTCGCTGAGATGAAATCACATAAAACTGAATTATTTTTTAACATAGCTGCCGAAAGCTGTCCCCCCAAACACACACAGCGGTTGTGACAGAAGAGATGGACGCTGCTGAGTGGCCATAATGATGATGAAACGACGCCATTACAGCGGCCGTGTAAAGCTTAATGTTTCAGAGAAGCACTATAAACCCCGGCCCTGAGACGGAGCAATGCACACGATGGGATGGATTGATATTCTAGTTGAATATGACAAACGACACTTTAAAGACGGCCCGCCCACACGATTGCACTTCAGCCGAGAGTACCGCATATTTCACGTTCTGTCAGACGTTTGCCTTAATAACAAGACTCATCCCTGACCCTGCAGAGCGGTAGCATAATCAGCAGAGTGTGTGTGTGTGTGTGTGTGTGTGTGTGGTGTGTGTGTTGGCTTTCCATATTCTTTCTCCAGGTAGTTGGAAAAAGTTTTCCGTTTCATATGCCATGCTATCATGCTAACTCGCGCTCCCTGAAAGCGGGTGACTCCACTGTAGCAATAGCCTGCATGTGTTCTACAACATACCGTGCAATGGCTTTATCGACTTTTCCCTGGCTAGCAGTCCCTCGGTTAAATCCAGCCGCTGTTGCTGAGGTGGAGGTGGAGGTGGAGTGGCCTCGGCTGAGTCTCTGTGGTCTTAGCTACTAGCTTCGTCCCGCATGTTGTCTCTGCAGATGTTTTAAGAGATTGAATCTGGTTTGGGCAGTAGATATGCTCTTTGACCCGCCAGGACACAACTTACATTTAACTAAAACGTTCTTTTCTTTGTGCTCGACAAACGTGAAATAGTGAGAATATCTCCAGGTGGAGAAACTAGACTTGAGCTCCGCCGCCGCCCATGATAGTCTTGTTAGTAAACACACAAACACGCCCACAGCCCGTCTCCGCATGTGACACAGGAAGTATCTCAAGTACATTTACTCAAGTACTGTAGTACAGTTCTCATCTCTGTTCACCTGGCTGTTGACTATATAAAAAACTAACGCAGTAACGGAGTAACGCACCATGTAGTAACGGTAACTGAGTTACTGAATTTAAAAAGTAATGCGTTAGAGTACTAGTTACTGTAAAAAACGCGTTAGTCCCAACACTGAATATTACAGTGTTCCGTTGATGTGTTTGTCCTTCTCGGACCATGCTACGCATTTCAGTGGGTTTGTGTTAGAAAAGAAAGCAACCAATCAGATCTTGTTCTGGGTCTCTGGGTAGAATATCCTTCAACAAGGTATTCTACATCCTTGATCGAAGGCCCTGGCCGTTGCACCGAATGAGAGCGCACGTTTGGACTGACAGTTTGATCAACCAATCAGATATTGACTTGTAGCCAATGGGCGTGTTCTTTCAGAGTTCCCCTCGGTTCCAGGGTGCTCTAGAAGGCCCGCTAGTTAACTGGCTCGAGGCAGAGGAGCTAGATGAATGTGACGAAGCAATTCATGCCCTTTTATTGTTTTTAACGTTGAAATGACAAGTGCAACAGGTGAAGAGGAAGTTGTTGCGGAATTGTTGTGAGTTCCCTTTTCAAGACGACAATTCAGTGAATTGACAGGGTGTGATCCTGGATAACAACCTGTCCTTCACTGCAAACATCGCTGCTACAACCCGCTGCTGCAGATACACGCTTTTCAACATCAGGAGGATGCGCCCCCAGCTGACCCAGAAAGACGCAGGTTCTGGTCCAGGCTCTCGTCACTCACGCCTAGACTACTGCAGCTCCCTCCTGGCTGGTCTACCTGCATGTGCCATCCGACCTCTGCAGCTCATCCAGAATGCAGCGGCTCGTCTGGTCTTCAACCTTCCTACATTCTCCCACACCACGCCGCTCCTCCGCTCCCTCCACTGGCTTCCGGTAACTGCTAGAATCCACTTCAAGACAATGGTACTTGCGTACCATGCTGCGAATTGATCTGGCCCTTCCTACATCCAGGACATGGTTACAACCGTACACCCCAGCACGTGCACTTCGCTCTGCATCAGCCAAACGACTCGCTGCACCCTCGCTGCGAGGGGACCCAAGTTCCCATCAGCAAAAACACGTGGGTTTGCTATCCTGGCTCCAATGGTGGAATGAGCTCCCCATTGAATCAGGACAGCAGATAGCTTACACACCTTCCGGCGCAGACTGAAAACTCATCTCTTTCGACTCCACCTCGAGCGATAGAACTATTAACAAAGCACTTATATACTAATAAAGGACTGGCTTATCTAAAGCCAGTTGAGGAGCACTTGAAATGTTTGGCTCTATGAAGCCTGATGTACTTTATGATTCTGTTTTCTTCAAGCTTGTATTTTATTGGTCGAACGCACTTATTGTAAGTCGCTTTGGATAGAAGCGTCAGCTAAATGCAATGTAATATAATGTAATGTAAAAGACGGACATTATAACACGGGGGGGGGTGTCTACAGAAGGTCCAGTTGTGATGGACACGGTTCGCCACTGATACTGACAAACACTTACATTTACAGTGACAGTGTTGAATGAAATGTTATATACCGTCTTTAACATAGTCCCCTTATCCCCCTGAGTAACTGCTTAGCAGCGGTGTGTTAGCGAGTATTAACAACCTCTGAAATGTCCAAATTGACCAATAAGAATCCAGTTTTCAACTTGGTCGTGTAATACCAACTGCTATCAGTTTTCTGATCTTGTGAAATATGACTACGTGGGAGATGTGCTTTTCTTGGGGAATTGACTGACATTCGTGTCAATCACGATCCCTCTGCATGCACTTCCCTCTGCAGAAAGCATGCAGCTGCTTCTCACATTAAACCTGAGCAAGTTACTAAACAATCTTTGATCGTAGTTCCACACAGACTCTCTCTCGACAAACGCTCCATCGGCAAAAGCTTGTCGCTGCGGTTTGAAGTTCCCGTGAATGCAAATTGAAAATTAAGGTGCAGTTCCCTTAATCTGCTGTTCTAATCCAGCTCCAAAAAGCAAGTATAAAGAAGAGAAAAATCCGTAGGAAGGGCTACATTAATTATACACAAAAAGAAAACTACAAAGAGGGCCTGGTCTTTGAAGATACTGAGCAGTAAATGTCACCCCAAGCCTTTGAAGCTCTCGACTGCCATTGTCTCTCACTTCTCCTCCACATGAAACACCGAGCAGCAGACAGGAACAGCCACAGTGAAGGACATTTCAACTTGGGAACAGAAGAAAGATATAATATAAAAGCCAGGTGGACTCCACTTGTGTAAGGTGCGAACTTGAGATTCACGCTGACAAGTCTCTGTGAGGATGTGAAACCCTGTGGAAAAACGCTAGCACAATAATCAGGACGTTTCAACCTGGAGGAAAAATACATTTAGTTTTACTTGGAAAAGACAACACTGACTTTAAAGGTGGGGTAGGTGAGTTTCATAAACCGGCTCGAGATACACTTTTTGTTATATTCCATGGAATGCTCTTAACATCCCGATAGCAATGAATATCTGAAGTGCTTTGACAAAAGATCCATAAAAAATGTCATCTGTAGAAGCCGTAATACTGTAAAAAGTACAACCAATCCGTTTAGATGGCCTACCTGCCTGTCAGCCTTCCATCGGGGCACACACTTATCTCGTGCCCTCATTGGTCATGTGCTCGTTATGTGAGTTGGAGGAGGGGCTCTATAAGGAAGTGGCAGATTTTCTCCGGTTGTGTATTTTCAAATTCTAGCGTTTCTCAAACTTCCCTACCCCACCTTTAACTTATGCAGTGTTGCAATACGAAATTGTTTGTCTTCCGCTTTAAAATCCAAACTGCTCCACCAATCTGCTCAAAGATTGAAGGTCAACCGTTCGAGAGACTCTATGAATCAGCCGAGCGTAACGACGTAGTGAAGCTGGACAGCCACTTTGTATGATGGGAATGTACAGTGATTCAATAAGTTTGTCGGTCTCCTGGCTACGAAATGTTGTCAGACAGAAGGGAGTCGCCCTGACCAATTATCACATGGATGTTTAGGGCTTGTAATTAACATGCTGCGCTTCCCCTTCTGTCTGCCCCCCGACCCAATGTAGGACTGTAATGCAGATTGCCTTCCTTCCTGCGTCTCATCTGGATAAAGGACATTGCTTTTCTGTGTAACGGGTCAGATCCTGGACGATCCAGTGCAGTCTGTCCTGTCCAGCTGGAAAGATGATTGATTCTGTTAAATGCTATAACTCTTTATTAAATAACACGACGTTGGTTTATCGAGGTGATTGAGTGTGGAATTTCCACCACACTTTGTATCTGACCTGAACCATCGAATACGATCATTGTTCGGAGGTCCACGATTTGATAAAGTAAGACTGAAGCACTCCAAAACCTGAGTTAAAACTGACACATGGTTTACCGTTAGAAAAATGGAGTTTATTCCAAGACAGAAAGCTGTAGTTTAGTCAAAACCAGTTCATTGTTGGTTCAGGTTTTCTTGCGGGATTTGTTCAAGTAAATGAAGAATATCAATAGCTTTATCCATTTAGAAAAAGACCATATTGTCCCTCTGTATTAGCCCTTTTGACGATCTATAGAAATCATGTGAGAATCATATTGTATATTGAATAAGATACCGAGTTGTTTTGAGGGCTAACGTAGAATTAGTGTGGAGACATTCAGGTTTTATTAAAAGGACTACAGTCAGTCAGAAGTGAAGAAGATATTCCTGTTCTCGTGAGGGTGTGATGGCCACAGCCACACCAAGTACACTGCAGCCTCGTCTTCAGTAGTTTTCTTTAGTGCAGCTACAATAAAACATGCTAATGAACACCCACATTTTACATTACATTGCATTTAGCCGACGCTTGTATCCAAAGCGACTTACAATAAGTACAATCGACCAGGAAGACACAACCTTGAAGAAAACAGAATCATAAAGTACATCAGGTTTCATAGAGCCAAGCATTTCAAGTGCTACTCAACTGGCTATAGAGGAGCCAGTCCTTTATTAGTATACAGTATAGTATATATACACATGTGCTCTAAATGTTACCATGTCCATTGGGGGAGGTTACTTCCTGGTTCAGCAAAGGGCGTGGCCGAGCGCTGAGGACTCATAAATACTGCAAGGAGCCAATTGGGACAGATTGGGACAAACCACCTGCTTCCATGTCAAAGGGGGGATTTGGGTTCTGTCAGTGTCCTTTGTGTGATGTGACTATTAATTATCCCTGGGGTTCAACGTGGTTTGGCCAAGCCACTACATAGGTTCCTTGGGTTTTCATTGTAGGTCCGTTTTGTTGAGTTAACACCTGTTATGTTTCTTTGAGGTATTTTCTGTTGACCTCTTGTATAGGCCTTGCTATTATATGATTTGTGGGTAAATAAAAACCCTAGTGTATTCAAACCATTCCTGTGTCTTGTTGTCTTACTGCTTGGTCCCTGACAGAGGGATTGAGTTGGTTTTTTAAAGCCTTTAGCTTCAAGTTTGTCACTGTCTTCTCTCCTGGAGCAGTTTCTATAATTCAACATTTTGAAAATATCCACAGGTCATCTTTGAAAAACTTTACAAGATGAAACTGTGGTGTCAGACTTTCAATGCTGGGAGCTCCACACACACAACGCACTGTATTCAGATGGTGTCATATACATCTCAAAATGGGCATTGCATAGTACACGAGGTAAAGGGAGAAGAGTGTGCACTTTTTGGGGGAACTGACCCAAAAATATGCTGGTATGAGAGTATTCGATCACTGCCAGTGTACCGAAATACTACGATCCATGACGGCAATTTGTACAAGACGAGCCTGAATAATCCGTTTAACACCCTCTCTGACAATGACGCCTGTTGATGAGATTCCTAATTCACAACCCAGACAAATACCAATCAGCGTGTGACGAATTCTAGTCAACTCAGTTCTTAAAATATTGATCTAATCCTCTCACGGTGATTCCAAATTAATCTCAAACACGTCCTCGACATCCTCGCCCTGTTCTACTTTTCCAGAGTCAAATCCACGTGAGTCATTCGGCTCTTTTTTCTATTCACTCCTCAGCAGTCTCTCCTCACCCGCCCTCTCTCTTTGAAGGGAAAAGGAAATCACGAGGAAAAAGAGACAGGCAGCAGACGAAGGGAACAACACTGGGAAATCGACGGGGGAGGGGGCACTTGAGTGGGGTTGTAATCAAGGCCTGTGTGCTCAAGAGGGGCCAATCAATCCAGCTGTCTGCCGCTACATCTCATCAGGCATCTTGAAGATAAAAATGAGTCGCCGGGTCCAGAACGGCCTCCTCGAGGCGGGCTTGAGAGCGAGAGCAACTGGCAGGGGTCTTTTCATAACACCACAATGTGAGCTTCAGAGAACATGGGCGGAGAGCAACTGTTGTGATACGAGGGATGTCATGGTGAATACTCAGCTAGTAAGTTTATCATATTAAGTCCCTGGGATTGTCCCATTCCTAGCCAACTCCTGAAAATGCTTGAAAACTATTATATTCAAGTATTATTTTCTTTATGAAGTTTAGATATAAGTAAGCCTCTAGTTCAGCGGTTCCCAACCTGTGGGCCGCGGGCCCCCTAGTGTCCGCGAACGCATTGCAAGTGGGCCAAGTCATTATGATTTGTGTGAAAAAATTTCATTATTACGTTTTTTTAACACCCTTTTTCTTTCTTGATCGTCCTTTAGCAGACGGGTCATTACAGTCTTGACAGCAGTCTGTACTACTGTGATTAACAACGTGTCACATGTTCTGAATTGAGTATTGGCGGCTGTGTCTCAGTGGATAGAGTGCTGGACTTCGAATCAGGGGGTAGCAAGTTTGAGTCCCACTGCAGTCAGCATGGTAAGACACTTCACGCGAAATTGCTCCAGTGGGGATTGTCCACAGTACTGAATGTATGTAAGTCGATTTGGATAAAAGCGTCTAACAAATTAAATGTAATGTAATGTTCAACTAAACCGTGTAATAAAAAATGTCTGTTTGTTATTGATAGCCAGCTCCTTTTCTAATTAAAATAATCCTAGAATATTATTTAGCCTCCGTAAAGTTTATGTTGAATGTGGGCCGCGAACAATTTTTAGATTATTAAGTGGGCCCTGAGTTGGAAAAGGTTGGGAACCGCTGCTCTAGTATGTACGTCAAATTCGAGATTCTGTATCAGGGTTGTTGTCGGTTGTACTCTCGGTGTGCGCCTTCATACCAAAATGCAGATTTTCCCCGTAAAATGTTTAAGTGATGCCAGAAAACGATATTCCTGTTCGTTAAAAACTGTATAATTACTCCAAACATATGGAAACCGTGTCAAATATAGCGTCAGGCCGCAAGAACGGCTTTGTTTTTATACGAATGCGGCGCCAATCTTGTATACGGGCATCATGTTCTCGCCGGAATTGATATATCTTATAGTCAAGATCAGCGTCACAGTATCCATAATATATCTTTCTAGAAAAAAACTGTATAGATGTTTCATTTGTTTAAATATGTTTCACTTGTGTCATTTTTTATTATTCGTTTTTACGGTTTTTATTCATGTGCACAGTCCCCTGTTCAAATAACTAATACATAATTGAAATACATCCAATAAACTGCTCAGTAACTGCATGTTCTCTGTCTTAATATTTCATAAGTGTATGTCATGATATCACAGGTACCATTTGTCTTATTCAGTGCCAGCGAGGAATCTTAAAAACATCAGCAGGGTGACAATGTGATAATTAGGAGGCAAGCCATCAGACAGACATGCTCATATCAATCTGAGGATATTAAGAACAGTCTACGAGATGATTTCACTCCCATCTATTTGCCAGTTTTTAAAAAAAATGTTAAATAAATTATTCAATCTCAGTGCTATGGAGTTTTTTTGGCAAGGTCAAGGTCTGTTCTTCCGTTCAACATGGGATTACAGAGTATGAATTATAGGGAAATGCAGGAGGATTTAAATTAGATTATAAATAAAAATATGAAGCCGAGAGGCACCTGACACTGTGCCGTCATTTTGAATGTAAAAGATAGGAATATTATGGGACTGTTCAAATGAGAAATCAGCGTAGGTAGTGGTGTGTTGTGGGTGTGTGTGTGGTGTGTGTGTGTGTGTGTGTGTGTGTGTGTGGTGTGTGTTGTGTGTGTGTGTGTGTGTGTGTGTGTGGTGTGTTGTGTTGTTGTGTGTGTGAGAGTGCATTTACTCAACTGCTGTACTTAAGTAAAATACAATCGTAAGGTACTTTACTTGAGTATTTCCTTTGATTCTCATTGAAGAAAATTGCACAGCTAAACAAATCCAATGCATCCTCCTTCCTCTACAGCTACATATTTGGGGGAATGATGCAAAACAATTAGGAATATAGGAATTCTGAGCACTTATTTGAGGGAAATGTCAATAATTAGCATGTTAATCCCGGTCTACCACTATTGATTGTCACTGCAGAAATGTCACAACAGAATCTTTGAATCCTCTGCAGCTCAGTAGCCGGAGGGAGCGATGCAAACGTGATGCGAGCCAGCTTTGCTACATGTGGCCATCAGGGAGATTTCTGCCAAACGTGAGGATGGGGGTTTGGAGACGCTGCCAGCTGAGGGGAGACGGAGCCAAAAGGACGGTGCCAATGCCGGGGAAATCAGGCCGGCTGCTTGGCTGCTTGGCTCGGGATCACGTTGCACCGCTGAGCAAACTAGAGCTCAGCACAACACCTGTGTCCTCCCTCCTCGTCTCCTCTCTCCTCATCTCACCCCCTCGTTCACTCCTGGAGTCCAGCAAGTCATAAGATAAATAGATAAGATAAGAAGTGCTACCATCTAATCGGAGATACAGGGTCCCGCGATTCACTAAAGTCAGACTGAAGCAGTCCCTTGTGCATCAGTCAATCCTCACAGTAAATACAGAATACTCATCTCCTCGTCAAAGAATTTTGATAAGAAAATACAAACAAGTAATAATTATGAATATAGCAAAAGTTTGAAAAAGAAAAATGTCAAAAAATATTTAAAAGTCAGAATTCTGAAAAAAGTCTAAATTCTGAGAAAAATGTCAACATTTGGATAAAAAAATACAAAAAAGTAAGAATTCTGAAAAATTGCTAAATTCGGGTAAAAAAAAAATAGCATTAAAATAAATGTAGAAAATATACACGTTGAATTACAAATATACAGTAACAACATATAAGATGCTTGCAAAGCTCCACAGGACAGAGCATATCTCTGAAGTCAGACACAAATAACCACAGCTGACTCTGGATCAGCAGGAGGGGAAGCAGAGGCTTTTTAAAGCATCGAGCAAATTAGAAAACGCCTCCAGATCAGCTGGGACGACAGGTGAAGGATGCATCACTGACACTGTCACTATTATTATGTCTTAATGAGGCAAAGCTTATGCTGAAAAGAGCTGATGTATGCCAGATTGTGATAATTGCAATGTGGACCTGTGCAATTAGGAAACACTTAAAACATTTCGGAGTTATGAAAAAAGTTAGAATAAAAGAAAAAAAAGTTAATATTCTGCAAAAAGTCAGACTTCGGATTCAAACCATTTTGAAAAGTCAGAATTTTGAAAATGGGAGAATTCTGAAAAAAGGCACACAAATTAAAATAAAATATCAGATTTAGAGAAAAAATCCAAATTCTGAAAAAAAGTCAGAATTCTGAGAATTTTTTTTTAAAAAGCCAAAATTCTGAGAAAGAAATCTGAATTCTGACAAAAAACTAAATTCTAAGAAAACAATCAGAACTCTGAAAAAAGTCAAAAGTCAGTTCAGATGTTTTTAGATTTCTGAGAAACAGTCGCAACCCTAAACCTTTTGGACAGATTTCATGTATGTATGTATGTATGTATGTATGTATGTATGTATGTATGTATGTATGTATGTATGTATGCATGCATGCATGCATGTATGTATGTATGTATGTATGTATGTATGTATGCATGCATGCATGTATGTATGTATGTATGTATGTATGTATGTATGTATGCATGCATGCATGTATGTATGTATGCATGCATGCATGTATGTATGTATGTATGTAATGTATGTAATGTATGTATGTATGTATGTATGTATGTATGTATGTATGTATGTATGCATGCATGTATGTATGTATGTATGTATGTATGTATGTAATGTATGTAATGTATGTATGTATGTATGTATGTATGTATGTATGTATGTATGTATGTATGTATGTATGTATGTATTGTATGTATGTATTTAGGTATGTATGTATGTATGTATGTATATATATATATAGTCCTGTTTTCTCCTGAACAACTCAGTGGTAAGATCCATATTCTCCATTATCCTGACCATTAAAGTCCGGATCAACATTCAAACAACCAGCACTTTATCAGCGCAACTGTATAACATGTCTTCTGTCGCGGCGCATTTCTTTCAACAACAGACGAGAGAAACTTCTAGAATCGATTAGCCCCGGGCGTGCGCTGAACGCTGATCAGCAGGTGAACTGGGTGAAGTTAACTGGAATAGATGTGCCCGCTCCTGAAGGGCAACTGAAGAGAGGAAGGCTTACCAAAGCGAGAGCTGTTTCCAATGCAATCACCGCGGCAATCAATGGGAACAATTAAAGGAGTTCCACGCAGTGACAGGCGTGACACAAATCAGTCATCGGTGGGACTATTGACAGTGTGTGTGTGGTTGTGTGTGTGTGTGTGTGTGTGTGTGTGTGTGTGTGTGTGTGTGTGTGTGTGTGTGTGTGTGTGTGTGTGTGTGCGTGTGTGTGTGTTGATGGGATGTCAAATATGAGCGTAACATTTTTCTCTGCAACTCTCACTATCAGCAACACAAGAGACAAATCGATGATTGTAGGTATGTGTGTTTTTCAGCCTTGGGGGTAATGGATAACATGTGACGGGAGAACGTGATCAGGATACAAAAAAGTTACCTGTTCCACCCGACGTAACATGTTGTTAACATCGAGGATTACAATGTTAGTGAAAACCTAAAAATAACATATTTAGTTTGTTGTGAAAGAATCAGATTGTATCTATTTTCTGTAGGCAATACTTTAAGTGTGAATCAGCAGGACAGGACTCTTTAAAGTAGAGACACTACATACTGATATACACCTGAACATCAGCAGGACAGGACTCTTTAAAGTAGAGACACTACATACTGATATACACCTGAACATCAGCAGGAGAGGACTCTTAAAGTAGAGACACTACATACTGATATACACCTGAACATCAGCAGGAGAGGACTCTTTAAAGTAGAGGACACTACATACTGATATACACCTGAACATCAGCAGGAGAGGACTCTTTAAAGTACAGACACTACATACTGATATACACCTGCACATCAGCAGGAGAGGACTCTTTAAAGTAGAGACACTACATACTGATATCACCTGAACATCAGCAGGAGAGGACTCTTTAAAGTACCGACTCTACATACTGATATACACCTGAACATCAGCAGGAGAGGACTCTTTAAAGTAGAGACACTACATACTGATATACACCTGAACATTAGCAGGAGAGGACTCTTTAAAGTACAGACACTACATACTGATATACACCTGAACATCAGCAGGAGAGGACTCTTTAAGTAGAGATACTACATACTGATATACACCTGAACATCAGCAGGAGAGGACTCTTTAAAGTAGAGACAACTACATACTGATATACACCTGAACATCAGCAGGAGAGGACTCTTTAAAGTAGAGACACTACATACTGATATACACCTGAACATCAGCAGGAGAGGACTCGTTAAAGTAGAGACACTACATACTGATATACACCTGAAACATCAGAGGAGAGGACTCTTTAAAGTACAGACACTACATACTGATATACACCTGGACATCAGCAGGAGAGGACTCTTTAAAGTAGAGACACTACATACTGATATACACCTGAACATTAGCAGGAGAGGACTCTTTAAAGTAGAGACACTACATACTGATATACACCTGAACATCAGCAGGAGAGGACTCTTTAAAGTAGAGACACTACATACTGATATACACCTGAACATCAGCAGGAGAGGACTCTTTAAAGTAGAGACACTACATACTGATATACACCTGAACATCAGCAGGAGAGGACTCTTTAAAGTAGAGATACTACATACTGATATACACCTGAACATCAGCAGGAGAGGACTCTTTAAAGTAGAGACACTATATACTGATACACACCTGAACATCAGCAGGAGAGGACTCTTTAAAGTAGAGATACTACATACTGAATTAGCTTAATATAGGGCTTCTTTAAAGTAATCAGAATGACAGGATACCTTTTTAAGTAACTGTGTGTGTTTTTGAGTCAAATCCAAGTTAAAGGGCGCCCTATAGAGACAACTGATGTCGAGACAGAATAACACAGTTGAAAATGTACAGCCATGCAATTTCCAGAGGAGCCGTAATGGAGATGACCTTTGAGAGGAAAGCACTCTGGAGCCCGATGCGATAACTTCAAATCATCCATAATCACGGGATCTGGGGCGCTCACAAAGTCACACAAAGACGTCTCGGCAGCGAAGCTAAACGTGTCCACACAGATGAAAATGTGACCACATTACTTATAGGGCGTAATTACGAATACATGTCCTGGTTTTGTTACGAGAGACAAGCAGGGGGAGGAGCAGTCTGAGGTCCGACATCAATACAGAGCGGAGTGAGGTAGATGAAACGCATTACTTTGACCTAAAGAGCTCAGTAATTACATTTGGCATTTTGACAAGTGTTTAGCTGCAGTGAAGGTCGGTTCTGTCAGCGTGCGACTTCTCTGCTAATCCACTCAGACGGAAGAAGACGACGAGGCAAAAAGTCGATAGGAGGGGAGAAAAAGGAGCGGAAGCAACGGACGCTTTTGGAAATGTAAACTGTTTCCTATGTGACAAAAATAAAATAAGATAAGACGGACTTTTATTAATCCCCCGTGGGGAAATCGTTTCTCTGACCCATCCTAGTGTTAGGAGCAGTGGGCCGCCATTTTGAACGGCTCCCGGGAGCAGTGTGGGGAGCGGTGCCTTGCTCAGGGACACCTCGGTAGCACCTGGTCTTGCCAGGACTTGAGCTGGTGACCTTCCAGTTGCCAAGCCAAGTCCCTATCGACTTCGCCACCACCCGCCCCATATATATAATTATATCAGCAGTCGTAAAAACAAAGCATTGGTGGAATATTGGGAGGTACATTCACTCGATTACTGTCCCGAAGTACAATTTGAGGTACTTGTATTTTTAAGTAATGCATAATAATAGTTTTAAAACATGTATATTAGGGTGGTCCTTAGTGCCATGTACATTTTCAAATTAATTTATTTTAAGCTCCAACCACAGGAATTTGTTATGATAGTCAAGAAAACTCTCCTGGTGAATTGTATTCAAATTCCAACAACATTTACCCCTCCCTCATCAACCTTGAAGTTTAGCCTCACGTAGGGTGGTCCTTACAATTAAAAGTGGGAAAGTCTAAGCTCCAACCCCCAGAATGGATTCTATTAGTCAAGAAGACTCTCCTGGTGGATTGTATTCCTCAAGCTGACAACATGTACACCTCCCTCATCGACCTGGGCTGCCACACCAGGTGCTGCAACTGAGGCTAAACGTCAAGGTTGATGAGGGAGGGGTAAATAGGCGCTTTCACACCGGTGTACTTTTCCCCGTACTTTGCCCGTTTAGTTCCGATAGTGCCTTGGATTTTGCGTTCACACCAAAAAGAGAACTTAGTTCATGAGAACTTTTACCCACTTTTTAGTGCCTGCTAGAGAGGTGGTACTTTCCTGGGGAGAAAAAAGTTCACATTTCTGATTGGCTGGGCGGATTGCAAACCACGCCCCGTAAAACTCGGAAAAGTTTTGTGAAGCCGCCATTGTATTTTCTGGCATTAGCATGATTAGCATTAGCATTAGCCCCGCGCACCAACGGAGAGAGACTAACTTATGGCAACACAAAATAAAACATGGGAGCGGTGGAGATGAGGAGGTGTCGGCGTTCTGGCGATTTACTCGGAAGGCTTCAGTAGAAGCTGCTGGGACACCCAGCAGCTTCTACTGAAGCCTTCCCCAACTCCGGGGACTTCCGGCCGGGGACTCCGGGTGGCAGTATACGCCGTGAAGTTGTTTGCGGCCTGCCAGTAAACCCAAAGCAGAAGAAGAAGAAGTGACGTCAGCGGCTTAATTTGCGTAATCTTCCCCCAGGGAATTTATTCCGGTGTGAACGCGATCGGCACTTAGTCCCATGGGGGAACTAAGTACGGCAAAGTACTTGGTGTGAAAGCAGTAAATGTTGTCAGATTGAGGGCAAAATTCACCAGGAGAGTTTTCTTGACTAATATAATTAATTCTGGGGGTTGGAGCTTAGACTTTCCCACTTTCAATGTTAAGGACCACCCTAATGTATGTATTTGTTTCGTGTGATTACATAACGATTAAGAAACCCTTAAAATATTTCTGAAAAAAATTCAAAACTATGAAAAGTCAAAATTCTGAATGAATGTCAAAAATATTTAAAGAATGTCAGAAATATGAAAAAAGTCAACATTCAGAAAATAATATCTCAAATAAAAAGTAAAAAATCAACAACAAAAAGTTACAAATATGAACAGCTCAAAATTCTGAATTTAAGTCAATCTAATGATTTGCATCATTTTAGCCCAAATTCATTGAGTATGTAAACAGATAC